>NC_092630.1:80918070-81218070 GCF_039555335.1 Amphiura filiformis | reverse complement strand
TTTTCTAGACTTCAAAACTTTCTCAAATCTCCCACATTATTTTTCTATACGTAAATATTAAATTCTGGTTGAAAGGTTTATGGGAATTTATTTATTTTTCATTTTAGCTCTAGTAATAGCAGTATTATGACATAATTATTTATCTTTGCACAGCTAATCTTGTCATTAGATCTTTCTGTTTTTCTCTGTTTTTCGCTGTCAGGATCTGCCCCCATACATATGTTGACATTGACATTGTTGGCAGGCTTGACCACCCTTATTCAAAAGTGAACTTATCTCAGAAATAAAATTTACATCTAGAGTTTGATTTTTAGCTGCTCTGGATGTTAGAATGCATTTCATAAAAGTGTGGAGGGGTAAGCATCAACAACTTTCATCATGGCATGGGATTTATTTCATGACAAAATTGGTATCAACAAAATTATCATTAATTAGATTAGATTTAAATGTTCAAATTTACACTAGACACCTAAGCACGTAGAGGTCGGAATGCTAGATTACAACTACAAGTCCTGCATTTGGAAGAGCAAAATAATTGTCCTCCCTCAGGCCTTTTACACACCCTAATAATTATGTACTACATAATGTAGTACTCCCTTTAAGAGAAACAGGGAATAAGTTTATGACCATCACTAGCACTCACTATGAATTCACAGTAACATCCTCAAACACATTATTTGTATCTCCAGGCTCCTTTTACTTGCCTTTAAAGTAGCTTTCTATCACCTGAACTCGCTGGCCCCACAAATTAGTCTCTGTGTGATGCATGCCAATGATAGCAATCAAGTGTCAGCATGTACATCGATCTTATATCTAGTTAGTAGTGGCCGCATCTATAGCACATCTAAATTACAGAAGAGTCTACCCCATTAGAATGTTACTACATGCAGCATGTATGGATGGACACCTTGCTAAGTTACTAGTCTTTCCTAATTTGATTTGGCACAGCCCATTGGCTACATAGGATATTCACCTTTTGCAGCACCAATCTGTGTAGCAATTTCACAATGCTAAGCTACCAGCGAAAATCTGCTTAGATATTCAGACAGTTACTGATCTAAAACTAAATCTTTTTTACATATTTTTAACTAAATTTAGAGTTGATTTTGAGATTATAGTGAACATTCTTATAGCCACATTTGCGGAACACACCTAAGCTTTTAGGCAAAGCTGGCCAGCTGAACCCTTTTGGAAAGCTTTTTCCCAGATTTATCAAAAATAAATTGATTTTGATCATGTGGTAAACTAAAGAAACATGTCTGGGAGCTGATATTCTCTTCTTCATTGGCAGAATCTTATACTTTTTGCATAAAAGGTTATATTATACTAGCAGTTGTAATAATTTACACTTTCAGTGATTGTCTCAGATACATTGCAAGCAAGTTGCCACAAAGTTGACATGATGAGCTCAACTGCTATAGTGTTTTTAGCTTAGTGGAGGCAGTGATGTCAATACCTTTTGAGGCAGATGTTTCACACATCAGCGTATGCTTTAAACATGTGCGTTTGCATGCTACGCTTTGAGTGACCACTCATGATTTACAGCTGCACCCATAATGCGCAATGATATTACTGACTAGAGTAAAACCACTACACATGAGTACTGGCTTGTCAGGGACTCGATCTATCAGATAATCAGAGGCGAAATAGAGTGAGCATAATACGTGACTAGCAGCAACTTATATGCTATGACCATGTGTCCTAAACATGAATATCTATTGATGTAACTACCATTTAATGTGTTACGATGCTTTTCGCAAAAATACCATTGCCAATGCGTAACCCATACCAATGACCTGTTAGCATCACCTTAGGCCATCACTGAAAAGGTTTGGAACAGACTGATGTCCTGTAGGCCTATTCACCATGACTGATCACTTGTCTTGCACAGCCAGCCAGGCCGGCCATTCACCCTCAATGCTCCTCCTTCACTGCCCACTATATTTGCATCATGTCCAGACATACATACTGATGAGCTGGCTGGATAGGTAGCGCCCTTTTGTTGCAAAAAGGACTTATCTTGATACTACTTTATTAAATCATACTTCCTTTTTACCATTTTACATGATCAACTTGTTAGCAGGTAACCTTGTTTCCCCACACCTGACGTAAAGGTGGGGCGTCTTTTGGGAGTGAGCAAAAAAGGGACAAATTTAAAGGAAAGATTTGTAATGGTTTCCCCTCTTGCACCTGTTTACAAAGTAGTATAACCGAAAGAATACATAATTATATGTGATCAACTTGTATAAGCAACCTTGTTTCCCTACACCTGACATAACTATCTTGTTGGAATGGGGAATCTAGAAGAGTCCAATTTAAAGGAAAAATTTATGATGCTTTTCCCTCTTCCCCTTTCTACCCATTTACAAAGTAGCATAGCCAAAGAGGGGGGCTGTGACCCCTGGTATCATCATCAGTATACATGATGGAAAGTTTGGATTTTGCATGACGCATGAAAGAATACAAATGAAGATAGAATCCCTCAAAAGTATCACTTTAATGAAATGCTCATATTGAATAAATTGATAGAGAAATTGATCTGCACCAATTTATTAAGTGACAAATCTCTCAAGAGAAAAACATTGAATTATTTTTGCTGACTTAAAATGCTATCATCATGCTCCTCATAACACCTGTTGAAGATTCTCTGTTGGCCCCACTCACTGAGTTACCTGCATAATTCTACAACACTTTACAATGCAATGTGATTACCACCCTGTCACACAGTACAGTGTGCATGGTTACCCTTGTTGTTGTTTATAGCATCAAATCATTAACGTTATATCATGCTCATCAATTTTTCTAATCATGATCGTTGGTTGTCCATGGCATCACATGAACTCAGTGGAATTATCCCTACATCATTGCCCACATAGGTTATTGCACTCATGGCGGATATTATATTAAGGGATACATGATAACCACCTGATTATCCATTCAAACAGCATAACTTCTCTATGCAGACTGGATACAGATGTGATGACATTTTTCATTGATTATCACTTTGCCAACTGGATCATGCTTTTGAGTCCTGAACCTCAATCAAAATGATTGTCGCACATGTACAGCATGTACAAATCTACCGCATGTATTATCATTCCAAAAAGTGCATGATCCAGTTACCAGGGAGTTGTAAGACTTCCCTAGCGAATATGGGGTCAGAGTGTCTAAAAACCTGGGTAAATTAGCCTAAAATTTGAAAGAGAAAATGGTAAAATTACCCATGACCCTCAACAACTACTTTTGTTTTTTCCAATACCATCTATGGTGTTGCACCCTACCAATATCACATACCAACATAAAAACCTTACATCATCAATCATTTCACATCACTCCGCCCTACACACGGCATTGCAGCATTTTCATCATTTTGAATCATTTATTCCTCCTCACCTATATTTTAGTAAAACACAACCACAGTTGTTTATCATAATCATGTTTTTAAACTGCACCATAACCTACTCAAGTTAGCTTGGAATAATATTTCTACCTTTTTTGCATTTATCAACTGCAGAAGCCTGAAAACTTTCAAAAGTGTATTATAAATTGTACAAACTATGACTAAGTTATGGATGACTGTGCCTTCCAACAGTGGTAGCAATTTGATCAATTCCATTTTGACACTGTCATCAAAATGACTTTACAGACATCATGTAGGCAGGCTACATCATCACACAGCTGGTATGGTATGATTCTGCATTCACCTTCACGTTTACTATATTTTACTGATAGATATATAGTTAGTCATCGTAATTATTCATCCTTAGCCATAAGAAAACTAATAGCTCATCATCCAACATCGCTGATGGACTGACTGGATACTTGTCTCGGGTCAATGTACTGTTAGTGTTTCTACTGCTTGCATGGGCTGTTACTAGTATTCGTCAGGATACTGGAGAAACACATTGAGATTAAATAAAGTAGATGTGTCACTTCATACAGAATTGTACAAAAAAAGCTAAACTATGAATTCTAAAATAGTCACTACATGGGTTAGCATATTTATTGGCTTTCTCTGCTGCATATCTCCCGACTCACTCTTACTCTCCCTTCCCCCTCTCTCACCCCCCCCCCCCCACTTATCAACTTAAAATATATTTGATACAGATATCAAACAATGACAATGATGATTGTGACACAGCACAGTTAGTAAGGAAGTGTAAGGCTGTAAAATGTGTATTATTAAATCCATTTAGGTAGATATGGAGCAACTGTGTTAATTTTGCTAGTTAATTTGCTAGCCAGGTGATAGCCACTTTCCAAATCGTTGCTGTTTTGGCAAAACCTAATAACTCCAATAGCTGCTATTTGTTAAATGTGTACACACGTAGTAGCTATTGGAGTCACAAGGTTTTGACAGAACAGGGACAAAATGATGTGGCCTCAAAAAACATCATTCACTATTCTGAAGAGCACTCTGCTATTGTCCAAATGTCAAACTCATTCAACATGTTCAACATGCTCACCTTTTTGAGGTAGCTCTTCCATACATTACTGAATGTCCTCATGGGCCTTAGACTGTCCATATTTTGGTGATTCTTGTTAAGAGAGAGGTCAGAAGAGTGAGTGGCATACTAAATATTATATTGTGAATGCATCAAAATAAAAATGCACTTGTCCTTTACTATGTAGTAACTATCAAATGATAGATGAAAAACAATAATGGTTGTGAAGGATTCACAACAGCGAATGAGCAGTGAATCAATTGAGAATCATAAGATTTGCAAACAAAAAAGAAGAACTAAGTCCACATCCACATTTCTGTAAGGTTTGTGGCTCTAGACATATGGTCCTTAGGCTGTCCATATTTTGGTGATTCTGGTTAAGAGAGAGGACAGAAGTGAGTGGCATACTAGATATTATAATTATGAACGGTATACCGTAGAATTCCGTCTAGAAGCATATATGCCTCTAAAGGAGGGTTTTTTTAACGAAAGATATGAAAGGCCAATACCCTTCTCAAAAACATTGCAATAGATTGGTCTTACAAATATACATGTTTGTACAGCCGCCTTTATCAGTAATATAGTTGTTCAAACTCCAAATAACGTTTTTTGTTGAGAGTGTCTGCCTCTTGTCTCTTGTGTCAAAAAAACCTTGTTTAGAGGCATATATATGCTTGTAGACGGAATTTTATGGTATCAATATAAAAATGAACTTGTCCTTTACTATGTAGTACCTATCAAATGATAGATGAGAACAATTTCCATTTGATCAGTGAAATCCCTTCACATGGTGACATTTTGTAATTTCTGAGATTTGTAGACAAAAAACATGGAAATCTATAAAAAGAACTCTTTTTAGAACTGTTTCCATTTATACCTTTAACATTAAGAATTTTAGAATTTATTATCTTATGAAACAAAAGAGTATAATACAACATTTGGAGCGTTTTCACAGATCATACACATTATTCCAAGCATTTCACAAAACCATCATCCAAGTCAATGCCACAATCTGTTCTATAAACATTAATGTTCGCCATAGAATCACCACTGTCAATCAAATCAAAAAAATTGAAAAGTTGCCAAAATCACATGTGACATTTTTTAATCCTTTTTTCAAATATTGTTATAACATGAAAAACTTTTTCTGTGTCATGCAGAAAAAGCATTCAACATTTGTACTCACAAATCTTAATGTTGTGTTTAACCCTTTGCTAACTGCACCTTGATCAGCAACAATAACATAGCTGATCCAAACTGCCTCAATTGTTTTCTTCCAGTTCCCTGACATACATGGGCACATTTAGAGAAGGGGAATGGTAAATGAAGGGATCATGGCTCTGTCTTTTAGCAAAGATTGGACAAGATTTCTTTTCAGAAACTTACTTAATTTCACCTCCATGCATGTTTGCTGCACTTCACCACCCGGCCCTGACCATGCTGATGTAAATGACAGAGAATGTACAAATCGGACATTTCAAACACTAAATAAAATTGCTTCACTACTACTAGTAAAATATCAAATTTGCAAATAGATTGTACATAAACTTGGAATGTAAATATGATGTAATAAAGGCGCAATAAATTAGATTTTGTGAAAATTGGTGTACATTTATAGCCAACACAGATATCTGGTGATTTGATCAAATTGATGCAATTAAAAGGGACAGAAGTAATATTTGCACTATTTTGCGCCATGCCATTATCCTCATTCTAGGCCCTCCACAATTGATTTTGAGTTTACTGTTTCTCTCCCGTATCCAAAATTGAGAATTGCAAAATATTTAATAATTTGAGTTTTATTTGACACTTTCTCTGTTAAATGACATTTTAATTACATTAATTTGCTATTTTCTTAATTTGATCATCTTTAACTACCATGCTGAACAAACAAAGAACACACCTGCATTATTATCAACAAATAAAATCAACCATAATTGCTATATAATTAAATCCGCAGTGCCAAAATGTACTGTTGACATTGGGCTGTGACCACTAAATTCAAAATAAAGAAAATAATAAGTAATTAAAAGCTACCTGTCTTTTTTTTACAATCTCCAACAGTAAACTCAGGATCATTTATGAAGGGCTATCAGGTGCAGCAATTAAATGGGATACCAGCAATATTTTACATTATTATTCAATATTTTAACTACTTCATTCTTGCCATTACCTTCATTATCAGATGCAGCAATCCAAATGGACATAAGTAATAATTGATATTTCATCCATGCCATTCCTAAATGAATCCCTGCAAGGGGGTTGAGTTTGGATTGGGTAGGGATATAGGTGTGGCTGAGATTCCAAAAACATACCCCAAACTAAATTTGATGAAAAAGAGATTCATTACGATGGTTGGTCAGTATGTAATGAAAGTTGACATTTGATCCTATATATTGAAGAAAAAAAATTCAACACCTGAACAACACCAGTTTTCAGAAAATTGCACCTGAGAACCCAAGTTATATCAAAAAGCCTTAAAATGTCAATAAAATGTACCACATCCCATACCCACCATTCCACTGAGAACACCCTGGGTCATGAATATTCACAAGGAAATTAATCGTCCTTTTGTATATGCAATAAAATTATACAGATACAATAGAAATACACAGCAGATGGGAATTTTATAAAAGCTACAAAATCAAAATTGGCTGTCAGCTTGTCAAAACAGGAAATGCACTTTGTTGGTATAATGGAGTAAAGAGACATCTCTAGAGATAAAAGGATAGTGATTGCCAGTAAGACATTAAATTTAACACAAATCTCTCTATTTAGTTCTGCAGATATTTATAATTTTAAACTGTGATGATCTACTCTTGAAATGAAGGACTAGAATGAATAAATTGATGATGAAAATGTAAACAGACAGATGCAAATTAAATAAATAAATAAATATATAAATAAAATAAAATCATAGAGACAATTAAGAAATATAATATGACTGAAATTATACGCATATGTTTTCATTAGAAATTTACATTTCACACTATTTTGATACTGATTTGGCATTTCATATGAGATCTATGTAATATTATCATGAGAGAATCAGATTTTTTGCTATCTTCAGTAGACAAAACTTTTTTTATTTCTATAAAAATGGGGGTAATGTAGCTCTTTTTTCTCAAGCCAGATTTTGCACCACGCATGCAAAAACTCACTAGACAGACCTGTATTTTAACCACAATCCTAAATTTTTTCCAGAACATTAGTTATTATAAAGAGGTATAGAAGATTATGCACTACTTTGACTAGCAGCATTTTGTTCCCTCTGTCTGCAATCTGACAGAAATCTTGACACCCCCATGGATCATTTCTATGCCATTACTTCTTCCCAAGTTAAACATCTCCTGTCGCGAGTCAAGTATGTGTGGGTGGGTTAAACACACAAATCTCATCGCTAGAGGTACAAGTCATTCCTATTGAAGTAAAAGGGGTGATGAACCATGGTGGGATGGTTGAACGACAACGCAAGTGTCCTGCATTATTTAACAAGGAGGTTTTGCATAGAGACATGCATATATCATAGATGAAGCATTGTGATATAGGTCAACTAGTCTTTCTGTTCTACCTGCCACAGGATCTATCTTGCTACACACATTTTATCAGACTTAATATTGAGCACCTATTTGGGGACTCACTTGCACAATGATCATATAATTGTTGCCTACAATTGAGTAAACAAACAAGTGAGCCAAAGCTAGACATATTTGATTTCTACTCATTGAATACATTTGGATTTTTAGCTGAAATCTACCAAGATGAAGATTTCAGTCTTTCTACCTGTTTCTATTGGAGTCATGACCAAAATGATGCTGTCTAGTACGATTCAGCATGGACAGAATTTTGACTTTCTATAAATTTGTACACCCCCAGCTCTGCTTGACAACCACATAAATGAGGGGGCTAATGACTGGTACAATTACCAGTGGGGGCATCCACCTCCTCGGTCTTGAATATTTCATAAGGACCCTTCATCACTCCCACATCAGAATCACCATATAGTTACTAATATGATAAGCTTTTTTAAAACCTCACATCTAATTATCAAATGGCTTTTTAATACAATTGAAGATTAGTGCAGCATGCACATGTCATTACAGTATTAAGTTGCCTAACAGACAAAGATGTGACAAAAATCTATTCAATTTGGTTTTTTTTCTAAAAAGTGAGAGATTAATAGTCAATATTAATTACAATACAATACATCAAGGTGTATAACATACATGATAACAACTACAAGTGCCTTCAAGGTTATTGAATTGAGTGAGGTGTATTGGGTGCATTTAACCCACACAATAGAGCCTTACCATATACTGCTGTATCTCCACCCACCTCTATACTCTGATCTAATCGGAATAGGAGGAATCATTTAATTCTAGAAAATACAGAATATTCTGTTGCCTTGGTATACCATTGCATATCAGGTTTTAATGTTTTTGAGGTCCACATTATTTAAAATTGATTCAAGAATTATATTGCCATCTTCAGTAGACAGTAGTCTGTGATTTTACTGGACCACTCTGTATTGCTATCTTCAGTAGACAATAGACTGGGATTTTTTCTGGACCACTCTGTATTGCTATCTTCAGTAGACAGTAATCTGGGATTTTTACTGGACCACTCTGTATTGCTATATTCAGTAGACAGTAGTCTGTGATTTTACTGGACCACTGTATTGCTATCTTCAGTAGACAGTAGTCTGTGATTTTACTGGACCACTCTGTATTGCTATCTTCAGTAGAGAGTAGTCTGGGATTTTACTGGACCACTCTATATTGCTATCTTCAGTAGACAGTAGTCTGGGATATTACTGGACCACTCTGTATTGCTATCTTCAGTAGACAGTAGCCTGGGATTTTTACTGGACCACTCTATATTGCTATCTTCCGTAGACAGTAGTCTGGGATTTTACTGGACCACTCTGTATTACTATCTTCATTAGACAGTAGTCTGGGATTTCACTGGACCACTCTGTATTGCTATCTTCAATAGACAATAGACTGGGATTTTACTGGACCACTCTGTATTACTATCTTCAGTAGACAGTAGTCTGGGATTTTACTGGACCACTCTGTATTACTATCTTCAGTAGACAGTAGTCTGGGATTTCACTGGACCACTCTGTAATGCTATCTTCAGTAGACAGTAGTCTGGGACTTTTACTGGACCACTCTGTATTGCTATCTTCAGTAGACAGTAGTCTGGGATTTTACTGGACCACTCTGTATTGCTATCTTCAGTAGACAGTAGCCTGGGATTTTACTGGACCACTCTGTATTGCTATCTTCCGTAGACAGTAGTCTGGGATTTTACTGGACCACTCTGTATTGCTATCTTCAGTAGACAGTAATCTGGGATATTACTGGACCACTCTGTATTGCTATCTTCAGTAGACAGTAATCTGGGATATTACTGGACCACTCTGTATTGCTATCTTCCGTAGACAGTAGTCTGGGACTTTTACTGGACCACTCTGTATTGCTATCTTCAGTAGACAATAGACTGGGATTTTACTGGACCACTCTGTATTGCTATCTTCAGTAGACAGTAGCCTGGGATTTTTACTGGACCACTCTGTATTGCTATCTTCCGTAGACAGTAGTCTGGGATTTTACTGGACCACTCTGTATTGCTATCTTCAGTAGACAGTAGCCTGGGATTTTTACTGGACCACTCTTTCTATTGCTATCTTCAGTAGAGAGTAGTCTGGGATTTTACTGGACCACTCTGTATTGCTATCTTCAGTAGACAGTAGCCTGGGATTTTTACTGGACCACTCTTTCTATTGCTATCTTCAGTAGAGAGTAGTCTGGGATTTTTACTGGACCACTCTATATTGCTATCTTCAGTAGACAGTAGCCTGGGATTTTTACTGGACCACTCTGTATTGCAATCTTCAGTAGACAGTAGTCTGGGATTTTACTGGACCACTCTTTCTATTGCTATCTTCAGTAGACAGTAGTCTGGGATATTACTGGACCACTCTTTCTATTGCTATCTTCAGTAGATAGACGTCTGATAGTAGGGTTGAAGAATTATAACTATCCTTCCATAAGGTTAAAAATCCTTATTCTAATCATATGTAATACTATTCTCAACACCAAAGGACTTCAATCCTTATCCTAATCCATTCACCAATCCTAATGATATAACCCTAACACCAAAAGCTAACCCTAAATTCTAAAACTCTTGCATTCTTAAGTCTTGCCAAAAGAAGCTACTCATAAATCCTAAGTAAACAATTATACTTTTAGGTTTATGAAAATGACTTTTTGTCCAATCTCAACAACCACTTTATTGAAATGCCTTGATAGTTTTTTCCTTTCCATTACTGACACTGGATCATCACCAAGTGTAAAAGGACTTTCCATGTCGTCACACTCTCACACACAGCACAGTAATACTTTTTACTTAAGTACTTAACTTTTCTACCACTTGTTTATCTTGTACTTGCCATTTTCTATGATCACATCAGTGTTTCAATCCAATTTGTTTTAGGGTATAAAGTCATCTTTCCATCTTCAAATCAGTCTGTCTGTCTTCCTCATTGAAAACAGAAAAACACACAGAGAAAATGCATTAAGGTATTGTCGTGTTTAGTCTGTGATAATACTTGATGGATTTTCAAGCATGTGTTCATCTTAACCATACTGCCTATTGAGTTTGAAGAAAGAACAAATATTTCTTTAATGGACAAAATTGCCCATTTCATGGGATCCAAAGAAGTAGTTAGTGTGTTTCTTTAAACAACACAGAAAGACTCCTTGGATGAAGTATGTGGTTGAATTAGGTATCATTTTTTCTATAAAGTCAGCTGCAGAAGCAAAATGATTTTCTTGACATAGCTTGCGAGTATTCAGACATGACTGCCACAGGCAGACCCATTAAAATAATAATATATCCTAGAAATTGATGTTAGAAACCATCTTCAACCAGCTTACACTACCTAATACTGAAGAGAATCTTAAAATCCTTTTAACTCAACACCTTCTTTCTTCCAAGTATTTGAACGAATTTAAGATGTCCCTAAAACACAGCTAATTAGCCTCATTTTGATAGGGTTTCACAAGAGGTGTGCGATTACAGAAACATGTGTGTTGTCAGATGTACCATACATAGATACTAGCCTATATCACAGTACTATGGTATCAAATTTGATGTTCAAGTCTGGTGTTAGACCGAGATATTGAGATGGTGTAAACGATATCGTATCATCATTAGGATCAGTCTGACTTCCATACTATAGGGTGCTTAAAATAAATATAACACTCAAAGCTTCAACAATACAATTCAAGTCTTGTTTAAAATTTGGTCAACACAAGAATGATACATCAAAATTGTAGGCTTAAATACCTAGTCAACTGGAAGACATTGTTACAATCTCTTATTGTGAAAACTCACTGTTGTGTTTGTTTAATCGGAGCAACTTTGGAACACAAAATGGTGACTTTCTTCTAAAACTTCCAAGAATTATTACTTTTTTAGCTTCAAAAGGCAATTAATTTGATCAGTTTGCAATTCTCTTTAAACCCATTATAAATATTGTAAACACCCCATATTGTGTGAAACCCTCAAGACCTCAACAAGCAACACCCTCTGAACAAATTATGTGCCAATTTGCTTCATCCAACATTCTATTCCTGGTACACAGTTTGTCTCTCACATCACTAACTACTGAACACGAAGCACTACATTTTTAATGATCCACTTTGGCTGCAACTTAACTAGTAGTTGATTTCTAGCGTTACAGACATTTCTCGCCAACACATTTCCACCTTTATTTGTGCATTGTCAAACATATCAGGCTACAACTAGACCGTGATCACACTTGAGACAATGCGTCCTCTCCATCCACACATGCATCATCCACTAGATGTAGCTCTTTAGCCATACCTGAGTAGTCTACTAACCAATTTCTGAATTACTAAATGTGTTAAAGTTTCATATTTTCACTGTCATGTTTTAATGTATTCAGGTGAGTCAACATGCCTAGTTCATTAGATAGCTCTAATCACTAATTTTAAGAATGTATTTGGAAACCCTAAGCAATTTTATTAGGAAAGCTTAGTTGTGCTTGAATACCAGCCAAGTATTATCCATCACCATGCTCCAAATATTCTCCGATTAATCAAAAATATGGTTATCCTTTTAGATGTAGGAAATAGTTCTAAGGAATGTTCTCACAGTTTACCTGGCTGGTTGGACAAACTATGTTAACTGTTTCATAGAAATGACACCGGTAGGTAGACAAGTAGCTAGCCAATTACAGGTGAAGCATAGTCTAGACACATAATCTGCATGCCAAGATATGTGCAACAATCAATCACAAAGTCGGCCATTCTCAAATCTAGGTTTATTGTAATACAAGGACATTGTACTGAGATATAATTTGTTGCATTCTCACCAAAATTGAGTTATTAATTCCCATGTTTAAAGTTATTTAGCAGAACAAAGCCAACTATAACTAACCTGCTTTATCTGACTATATAGCTTTATGGCTTTCTTCCCTGACAAATTACTAATATTGAGTTGATCACATAATTTAGGCAGTGGTCTGGAATACTAAGTCAGACAGATGATGATGTAAGCTTAGCCTACTTATAGGTCGCCTGGTCTGGCCTAGCCTAGCCTAGTCTTACACTGGAGATGTCACTTGAAACATCTTAGGGCCTATTAGCCCAGATTGTGCCTTGCTATAGGACACTCATTTGATCAGGCTTGGTCTAGATTGTAAGAAATCTTACAATTGATGGCATTTTCATAGTATTTATGAAAGTTTGAGTTTGTTACAATTAAAGGTACACACAGGTATTTTTCTGCTACAAACTTCATTACTCTATTTGACCATTATTAGTAAAATAAGAGTTCCAAGCATTCAGATTTCAACACAAAAACTGTGTTTCCAGCCTATCATTGTAAGGGTAATTTATAAAACTGAAATGCACTTAGTGGTTGCAATGCCAAAATGTGCCTTACACAAGAATAAATATAATCTGGACTTTAAATGTACATACCATCTGATGAAACTTGGGAACACCCCATGCATAGAATAAGAGTGTTTTGAAAAATGTTGCTTCTCCAATATTGTATCATGCATACCGCATTATATTTAATTTGAATAATATCTCTTTTCATTCTGCTTGTGGTTTGTCAGCTTTTGTCTGTATTTCTTTAATATTCAACACTCTATTCCAAACTTGGCACAGTTTCTATGGAACAAAATTGCTTTAACAAAATTCAAAAGAATTGAAATTGCTAAAAGTTTTATCACAAGAGAGGAATAGTTCATCTATTACATGCTAAAACCTTGAAAAATGGAATAAGTACCTGCCTGCCCAAACCATTGATTACAAACAATCTGAGAATGCAATGACCACACAAGATTCAAACATACAACACACCATAACTTAGGAAGCTGCTGCATGCTGATGAAGTCTAGCTCAGTAAACACTCACCTTTGTCCTTGGAATCTAAAACTGAGAATCATTTTTTCAGGTTAAGTGTTGAGTTTTGCATAAATATCAGCCAGTCTGGTGCAAAGAAAAGTAAGGATATACAGAACAGTCTATTGCAGAAGTAGGTTAGTGCCATGCCCCTACAGAGGCCCGGATACAAACTAAGGAAAAACATAACCTTTAAAAAAGCCTGTTGGAAAACATGAGCTGACTGTTTCACCTCAAATCAGACTTGACAAGGATTTGAGTACCAGGAGACTGACTGAGTATCATTTATATCACGCCTCTCTCCCTCACTGCAAACATGCATTTTGTGCTAAAACACAAGGAAAACACAGAGTGCTTTCACTCCTTTCACATGTTAAGTTAAGTTGTATCAGTCATGTATACGACTATACCAGAAATGTATTGTGAAAACAAAGTTGCTTAAGATGGACTACAAATGAGCTATTTCAAGTGGTTTGTGCAAAAAGGGCGGGAAAACACATGCAGAAGTTTCAATGCGTTGCACAGCTGATAAAAAGCACAACAATTCAAAACATGTTTATTGAAATACAAGAGTACAAGAACAACTCACTAAAAACCTGGAAATAACATCAAGCAATATAATATCATGTTGTTTGCTTTCCCAAAGAGCACCTCATCTGCCTCACTCCACCCAGGTATACCTGGGAAGCTGACAGATGATATGCCGACTGTATCTGCTGTGCAAATTATGTGAGATAACTTGCATGGCAAGAAATCAATAGCTAGCCAAGTATCTTTTGCTTCAACACCCACATCGCAGTACATTAAACCGCCAGTTCAACACCTATCCAATTGAGTAAACTTGTCAACTTATTTCACAGAAGTGTTAAAGATGAGTTAGCTGATACCAACCATGTGATGTTGGCAGGTAGGCATTGATATGTATCCAGATGTCTAGCAGACATTTAGTCAGCAATAGCTTCTGTCACTACTTGCTTGTCTTCCAGTGTATGCACCTGCCAAACAAGCCTTTTGATAAGGTGATTCATTATGCAAATTCAATGATACAAGTTTGTTTCCTTATGACTTGTCAAAATAATGTCATACCCACAGAATTACAAAATGATGCACCACTTTCTAAATAAGCCTGCATTGCGTGCAAATGTAAAAAATCAACATGGCCAGTGTAGAATATGTGTGATTAACAAATTGTTGTTGCTGAGAATCCTCTTAATTTTATTTACATACAAGCTGAAGTTGAAACATTTCAATTCAAACAGCTCATGGAATCTTGCAATGGAACACCTGAACTTCAGAAACAAATGAATGTCTACAACAAGTGAATGGTAGCCATGGTAACACCTTTCATGACTTACTGCATTCAAGCAAAGGGGACATGAGGCATTTTCTGGAAAGTAGAAGATGGCCTGAGTATGTTTAAACAGATTAACCCTAACCGTACCAAACATCAAAAAACCTCAATTCAGAAAGCGTAGGCACAAGCAGGCAGTGGCGTAGCTAGAGGGGGGGCAAGGGGGGCAATTGCCCCCCCAATATGCCATTCCGTCGGTTCAGACGGGACCGTCGGTTCATTTTGAGTGGTCTACTAAGTGCCGGCCCGGAGGGCCGGTCGGCAAATCATGCATCTGCATCGTCGGTCATGTGAACTTAGGTCCGACTAAAAGTGTCAGTAATATGAAAATTTGATTCAACATTACTTATTTGTATGGTATTTAGGCACACCGGCGCACTGTGTAACCTACGTAAATTATTTCAAACTTTCAAACACTATATTAAATAGCAACCTTTCTCTTTTAACATGTTAAAACATTATTTCCTTACCTTCTCTAGTGATTTTCACGCAATTTTAAAGGAACAAAATACTATAATATAAAGGTAAAAACATGCATGAAAAATGGCCCTCCACAACGCTAAAACCTCAGAGCTTCCGGGGGCTTCGCCCCCTGGACCCCACCAGGGGCCCTATGGCCGGCCCCTGGACCCCACCCATTGCTCGCTCCTCTCGCTTCGCTCGCTACGCTCGAATTGTCAATATTAATTGTCGGTTTGTGTCAAAAACTTGCCCCCCCAATATCAAATTCCTGGCTACGCCACTGCAAGCAGGTATCTCACGTGATACCATTGCATCATCATGCGAACAGTCATATGGCGACGGAAAGCTTGGCGAGCAAGGCCAGTGCATGCAGGCGTGGCACCCGAAGGGTCGGGGTTTCGCACCCGAGAGAAAAAAGTTTTTCTCTTCTTCTTCTTTCTTTCCTCCTTCTTTCCTTCCCCCTCGCCAAAAAGCAACTGGGACGTTAGGGTTAATAGAGTAGGGCAAAGTACACTGACCATTGACCAATCTGCCTTTAGTTTGAAGCAAATCAGATATATCGTTTGAATAATACATTTATCTGTATTTTCTTTCTATCATATTGTTTTTATCAATAATCAATGTAATTAATGAGCTAATATGAAAACCTTTGTGAATTTTTGCCCATATTTTGCTAAAAGTGTGCATAATTATGAGCTTATTTGCATAAATGCTAATAATTCAAATTAGGACAGCTAGCTTATAAATTATGCATAAATTATCTGGAAGTCATCAGGAACACTTTGCCCAAATTTGAAACCAATATTCTGTTAAATAAAAATGTTACAAACATTTAAACATTGTTTTTTAGCAAATTATTGGCAAAAATTTCATATCAATGATCACTTTTAAGTCATTTGAGCTCATTAACTATTATTGATAAAAACAATATAATACAAAGAAATTAAAAATGTTTATTATGACAATCAACTTCAAATATATGGCATATTAATGAGTGTTCTTTGCCCTACTCAATTAATCTAACATGCATAGAGCATCCAAATTGCCTCAAATTCCACCTTTTAAGAAGCGGAATCAAAGTCCTTTAAAAGGTCTTTGATTCAAGATTAAATCAAACATTGAACCCTTGCATAAAAACTTTTACACAATATCTTTTAGTTGTCAGAGTATTAATAGCTGCAATGACATTGACTTTGTCCTATAGTACACTACACCAAGACCAAGGCCAGCCAATCTTGTAGAAAAGCAATTACTTACTATAGATGGTTCAATACACATGGAACATTCATGGAGTCATCCAATAAACTTGTATGTGCCAATCTGCATGAATTGTTCTTTTACAGAAAGTGGCTATAAATGAATGACTAGGAGAGAAAACTCATTAAAATGTGAATGTCATTTAACATGTTGGAGTGGGATATGAGTCCTTTGCCTGACAGCTAAATGAGTCAATTCATGTAAGGTGGCATTAAGCCATGGGCGATTCCAAGAGGGTTGTGAATGCCCAACTTCTGGGTTTATTTGAGACAAATATAAGTACACCCTGAACAAGTTTCATTTTACCAGCAAAAATACATGGTACAAACAAGGTTTTTAGTAAATAGTTTTGTGGACTCAATTTTATACAAACATTTTTTTTAAACATTTACCTGTAAAAAGTCTAGTAATTATGATCCGGTAACTACCCTTTTCTTGTAATTTCGTGTTTTTTTTACATCCCAAACTAAATGTGCACTACTTACCTTATAATGCAATATTTTTTGCCTTTCTTAAAATTGTTTATTTTGGGGGTACTAATACTATGTATAGTTTATTCCTTAAGAAGCTCCTCAGTCTGTAACAGCAGGGAAGTGTCATTGTATTGAGTATCATACTATGATAAAAGGTACCAAATTCAAATTTTTCATGGCAAGATTTTTCTTCTCTACGGATTGGACATTTTACTTTGTAGTAAGAAATAACATAGCACAAAACATTCCCTTTTTCTTCTAAAAGAAAACTTTGAATGTTGTTGTAAAATATATTTTGCAAATGTTTAAAAAAATCTTTTGTCAGTTCTTATATAACATTATGTTACTATGTTTTGTGGCAATTTTAAAAAAGGTTTGGAAACCTTTGCTATCCTTTTGAAAATGTTAGGCAGCTGTATTGATTTTATTTCACTATCTTTGAACATTTCAAGGTTTGTATGCTCTTTGTTTCACAACCCCTACCTGGGGAAGAGAAAGAGATCTTGAAATGATTTAAGTGAATGAAATCTTAATCCAAAAATAAATTTCTCTTTTATCTTTTTTTAATTCTTAGTGAATAAGTTTATTTCTATTTATTTGTTTGTCTCTCCACCCTATACAAAAAACATGCTGCCTATGTGACTGGATTGTATTCTGTGATAGTACATAACATGTTTATAACAAGTATATAATGTCTTGAATCCTATCTATTATTTATTTCTGTCTGTAATTGTTTGCTCATTTCTTTGATTTAACTACAGGCTCAATCTGCAGACTCAATAAAATCAATTCAATGGTAATGTCAACAATATAAAGCTTGAGGTAAAGTACAGACATATGCCGAAGCATTAAAATTATATGCGCCAAAATTGAACTTCACATAACATGCATAATGTATACAATTTGCATGATGATTATTGTTGTACACACACCACACACACAAAGTGTCATTTTTATCGTACTCTTATAGCGTGTTTCTATTGAGTCCCCTGCATTTTACCGGTAAAATTGTTCGCCGTCAAATAGCGGCGAAAGGCGGATAACGGTCAGTTTCCATTGCACGTTGTTTACCGGTAAACACTTGACGAACAGCGTCAATTGACACACCTTAAAAGTTTGCCGGCGAAAGGTTGTGCACTGGGGTCAATCGCAAAGCATTGTTGATTTTAATATTGTAGTATTTTCTTAATTGTTTGGCTAAAAATGAGGTAGCAAACACGAGAAAAGATTCAAAAGAAGACTGAAGAATAATGGTTTTTTTATTAGCGTTTTCATTCGTTCTCGTACATCAAATTACGCCATTGGGAAATCCCCCTCAGTGATATCGACGTGAGTACTCAGTATCGTTGCGCGCAAAAAAAATAGGTCTTAGAATTTAATCTTTCACATTTTAATTTCAGTTAATATTCTTTTTAGTGAATAGTAATTTAACATCAACAACATAATATTAAATTCATGAAATCTTTCTAATCTTCTGAAGCACACACCGCCGGGCGGATCCGAAGTTGATTTCTATTTATTTCGCATGCACAGCTGGATTCATCCGCTGTTGTTGTTGTTGTTGTTGTTGTTTTATTTCATGGCTTTTACTATAAATCATAACTCATGTTAAATATTTAGCATAATATGTATAATGCAGGGATAATGCATTATGAATATTTCTTCCATTTACTTTATTTATAGCAAGTGAGTCAAATATTTGTATGTGATTAGGCCTAAGAATTTTTGCGAACGGAATGGTATAATACGTAATCAAGCTAGCTCATTGATGATGCAGAGGTCAATTTAGCGACTCAACTTCCGCTTTTCTAAATTCTTCCCTGTATGCGCATTCAATCGGAACGGAGTGAGTTTCTATTGACGTTCACCGGTAAGCGTCCCCCGCTATTTTCCTTCCTCAAGAAGGAAAACGTTACTGGTAAAAACTCGCCTCTGTTTACCGGTAAATAGCGGGGAAGGTCAGTTTCTATTGAGCAGAATTAATCCCTTTACCGTCTTTTTACCGGTAAATGGTCCCAATAGAAACACGCTATTAGTGGCGGTGGGTCTAATAATTAGGCACTGCAGCCCTTAGACTTGGGACTATGCATCCATGCTGCATTGAGACTTGTTATGAATGAACTATCAACTAATTAATCAGAATTATTGATGAAATTGTATTAGTCGATACATTATACATTCAAACTGAGATTCAAATGTAACAACACAACATTCAATTAATTGCCATAATTCAAATCAATAAATACTTGATCAAAAGATAAAACGACTTTGATCTATTGCCTTAAAGGACATGCTAGATAGACATGCTAGAAAGATGTTTTGAGATGACTGTCCCTATTTTGAAAAGCTTGGAAAAGAGACACTGTCCCTATTGAATTGTGACAGTCCTTACTAAACTGACAGTGTACATGGGGAGTCCTATTACATTCAAAAATCCAGTTAATTCAAATATTTTGGAGTTTTTGCTTTAGGAAGATTGGTTCAAATCTGCACACAAGGAAAATCTATCCATTACCAATTTATCCTGAGGTAACAACTTTCAATAAAGTAAGCTAGTAACCCAATCTTCTATAGTTTTCCTTAAGCATTTCCTCTTCAAGTTTCCCTGTGTCAGAGCCATTATGATACTTTACAGCAAAAAGGCTCTCGGCTGGACAATGGACACACATCTAACCATACCAAACCATTTCTGATGAATCCTCTTCTTTTTTCCTCTCCTTATTACAATTTTCAAAATAAAATACAACAAAAAAAACAAAAAAACATGCATCAAAATGCTTTAAATGTGCCAATTTGTTGTCACTAATGGTCAGTGTGCAGCAGAGCTAAACTATAACGATGATATTACTGGCACACATGCAACCTAAGGGTAATAACAAGCAGTGGAATTGAGGGAAATCTTATTTGATAAAAAGCCACTTGGTTAAGTACTATTCTGCCAATGAGCCAAATTGGTCTAAGTGTTGTGCTCTCGGCCCTTGGTCTTGTGACTACAAGTAGAAATCTAATTATCAGTGCTGCAGGCTGGATATTGGTCAGCGCTTGTAAATGGCAAGGATGACTGCATTCACATAGTTAGCTTCACTGCTAATTTCCCATAACAGGACTCAAACATAGAAAAGAAAGCCAAATGTTGACCCATATGGCATATCTATTTGACATCAAAGCAGGTTTTTTTTCAATAGATATTACATCCATCTATTGAGGAGGAAGAAGATGCAATGTGGCTATCTGGAAGTGATCTTTTGGCCCAAAGGGGTCAGCGGCATTTGTCCCTAGATGACCGATGCAGGCAAGACCAAAATGACTGAATGTGATGAGTAAATGCTATGAAGACTGACCATGATGACCAATAATTACATGTAACACCAGAGTTGTTGCTTTATTAGTAACACTTTACTGCCTTTCTGATGTGGCTCTGATTAGGTCATTGACTTTCCAGTACTATTGGTTGTCCGAATTGCATTTTCGTTTTCTCCAGCACTAATGAGATATATCCAAGAAAACTAGAAATTGCATTCAGTCCAAATTTGACATAGAAAAAGAAGTTGACAGATTCTTTCAAATAAAAACTTGAAATAGTCAATATGCTTATTCCTGTATACCTGATCTGTGAAAAAAATCCTTTCTATATGATTCCCCCTATCTATGCAGTTTTGTTGTGTAAGATTGACTACTATGGCAATAATTTGATTTAATATAAGTCCTCCTGATCTTAAAGTGCAGTTCAATACACTGGCAGTGCACTAGGCATATGTCAAGGTTGGTCATTTATTTCTGCAAGATATTGAGATACAGAAGAAGTTCAGATGCAAAAAGTGATGTATCCATATTTCTCAATTTGAGATATGGGCAAATATCATCAAACTCATCAATTATAAAGCACATAATAAGAAAATATATGTTGTTTTTGATCATAGTTTCACCAAAAATATATATAGGGATAAAGTAGGGTACTATATTGTATGGCAATGTTGGTGCCTTCATAAAGAAGTTTGAAAATGGTGTATTGTGTTTTGCATCTGAACTCTTCAATGATGAAGTGATCTGCTGAAGATGATCAATAACTCTAGGGCCAAAAGTATCAATTTACACCTCATATACCAAGCTCCAACATAACATATGAAGTCACAGATGTCAACATCACCCTGAGGACCAGTCATCCACTTCATTGTGGAACATCTTTATCTTCTAGTCTTGTCCTTATAGGGTTTACGGTTATCCTTAAAGTAGGTTTTTATTTCCCATGTCTATCATGAAGCATCACTCCCTCAGTGATAAACACTTCCTCTATATGCATTAACTTACACTTACATGGGAGGCAGAATTGGTTTCCCTTAAAAGTAAGAAACCAAATTCTCCATTATTTATATAAATACCAAGGGCAGGGCAGGCTCAAGAACCACTGAGCTGAGGGACAGTAGCCATGTTCGCGCCACATGCTTGGTGAAATTCCTATTTTTGGAATTAAAAATGCACCTTTGTAGACCATGAACAGAAATTTGGCTTTTTCTACTCCTTGTGAAAGCTAATATAGATTTATAGGCCTATTTGAAAAATAATTGCAGTTGGTGTTTAGAGAAAACTGTTAGAATTGAAATAAAAGAATATTGCAAGTTAACCTAACTAATCCCTTCTACCGAACTAGTTAATCTGTCATACACCCTTCTCAAAACTGGAGCAGTATTCCTGTTTATTTATTTGCTTGTTTGTCAAATCCCCCACATTGCAGAAATAATCTTATTATCACTCATTATTGTTATTCTCATTTTAATCCTTAAAACTCAAAAACAGACTGTAATAGGACAAAAATTGAAAGCAGCTAGCAGACTGCTACTTGACACTCCATCTAATTTGAACCTCTCTCTCAAGGAGTTTGGCTAAGCTCATTTATCAGTGACCTACATCCTACTCTGATGCTGCGATGGAGACTCACGGTGTGAAAACAGGCTCAATCTTAGTTACGGCCCAGTCTTGCGCATACTTGCGTCATCTTAGATTTTATTATTTTTTGCACAAATTAACCAGTGTGATATCCTGTGTTGTTTGCTTTGGATGGAGGAGAAATTTTAGCCAGGCGACCAAGTGGAAGGTTTGTTTTCATTAGTGGAGATGAAATTAATTAATCCACCTTTAAAACTCTGACCACACTTCGATTGACCTGTTGGATTTAAAGATGTTGACCACAAAAATAAACATTTTTGTTGTTCAGACTAATGCCAACGCCAGGAGGAATTGGCTCAAAGTCTGAGACATAAAGGATAAATGGGGAAATAGGGCAGAATAACAAATAATAGCAAACAACAGCATCAGCAGCACAAATTATGAAATATTACTCAGAACAAATATAATCCATTAATATTACAAGAAGGGGGGTTCTTATCAACCCAATTATCGAAATTGAGATTTGGGGACCAATGTTATATTGGTTGCTGAAATATACAAGGATGGGATATGTAAGCACAAAATCAAACTATTTAGGTACTTCTCTTGCACAAGTTGTCCTTCTCAAATTAATGAGCACTTTTATCTTTAAACTTCAAACAGGAAGCAAATGCCTTATTTGTTTCATTTCTCAAGAATTTTGAGCAATCAGGAAACATTAGATATGGGTAGGTATATACACATGTGATATAATCAAACAAAATAAGCCAGGAAAATTGTCAGGAAAACTGATTTAGAAATACAGCAATGTGGTATCGCATTTCTATTGTAATGCATTGTTTTCAGCAGGATCACAGTTATCATTTCTCAGAAACATCAAATCCAATTTAATGGGATTTCAGCATAAAGTGTAGCAAGTACAATGAGCATCTATATCATATTTCAAAATGAAAATCAATTTTGTTTGCTAAAGATGGTTAACTGTATCACATATTGAGCTCAATTTATAGAGAATATGGGATCTTATAGACCCTACAAACTTTGATTTTAAAGCAATAGTTTTTTTCTTTAGTTTCTTATTACTTTGAAACACAACAGGATTTAGTCTACTTCATCATTCAATTTATTGAAATAGAACCTTGATAGAGGGAACAACTTAACAAATGCTGAGACATATGTACTGGTAAAGTTTGAATGAAGCTCAAATGAGAAAAATAAAAACAAAGCTTAAAATATTGATGTCAATGTAAGCTAATGTAATAAGAAATAAACAATAAACATTTCCAATAAATTCCTAATAAACATAACTACCAATAGCACATTGAGTAGGATGTGTTCAGGCAACTGAAGCCTCAGTCACAGATTTTAAGACATTTCTATGCTCATGCTGACACTAAGCTCAACATATTTTCTTAAACGTCCCTAGATATCTCTAGGCATATTATGAAGACAGTCATACTAACTTCTGTAGCATTGGTCCAGTGTTTCTTAATAGCTCTTACAAATTCCACACATAGTAGCTGGTACAAATTTCAGAAAAACAATGTTAAAACTCTGTGCCTTTTGTATGACCTTTTCATGTGCAATTCATACTATAGACAGATGTAGATGCACAAATTGAAACAGGCTGCTGCCGTGTGCACTGCTTCATCTCTTACTAGTTTACAATCTCTAGGAAATCATACATTTAGATAACAGAACATGTGATCTCAATATATGTGGATGATTTCCATATGATGAGCACCACGGATATCTGACGTACCAGCACGTACCATTCGCACCTCTTTTACTTTTTTTGGCCTCTTGCCTTCTAGATGAACCTCTAGATGAGCTAGACGATGTCTGGGGCAGACAAAAACGCCATCAATGCATTATGCCTGCCACTGAACTCAACTAGGGGTACTTATAATTCAACAGTCTTAAGTCGGACAGACAGACAGCTAAATAGCTAGAACTATAAGGGTTCTTCATGCCATAGTAGTCTAGTTAATTCTTACTGTCTGCTTTCAGAGACCTATTTATGGTAAAGAAAATATCAGAAAGTGTGTAGGCAGGTTGATGTCTCAAATTAAAGGAACAAAATCAGTGTAATACAAAGGGAAATATAGAAAGGAGAGGGCATAATTTTAATTAAAACAGTGAATTTGATTGTGATTTTTGTTGTTCAATTAAAAGTGCATGCAAGCATCTGGACAGAGATATTTCAGCTGCTGCCTGAAGCTAGGCCAAATTTTGGTTAGGTAATATTTGGCACTGACCACTGTACACAGGAAGAATGTAGGACAAATTTGGCAACTAGCTATATCTATGGAAGTCTGAATATTAGCCTGCATTCAACCCAGAAGAAGAGTTTAGGTCCGTTCATAGTACGCTGCAATTGCTTCGCGGGGTGTTGCCGATATATTGATTCCGTTTTGCCGCAATTCAACACAACTCGTCGCATTTCCAAGTTTAAATGTATTTAACTTTATTGCGACGTAGTATAAACAGACCTTTATGTACTGCAATATTTGCAGATGTTTTTGAAACCACATGAATAGTAATGAATCCATGGTCTCATGATGTCTGCTACAAATTGATGTTTTTCTTTAGACTGCCTCAATCAGTCAATCTTTTTGCTTTGTTTCTATAATTCAATACAAATAGAATACTATGTACATAAATAAAGTATCATCAGATAAAGTATCATTTTTAATATGTTAATTTGAACTTTTTCACTTTTGTAGACAGTCACATGGCATTTTATTAATAGACAATCTAAGGCAGATGTTTCAACAATCGCATACATTTGACATGCACGTGGCACATCAGTAGCAGACACATAATGAAACATTCTGAAATGACTGAGAACATAATAGGCTGAACTCTATGGTGAACTTGCAAGGAACTCACTCACTCTAGGATGATGGTATTACATATCTCCAGGACGTGAAAGCATCTCAAACTGAATTGGCAGGGTTTTTTAAAGTAGACTTTGCAGAATTTTGAAGGGTTGTGTAATGATTAGATGCAGGTAAATTGCATTAAGTGAGAAAACAAATAAATGGTTAAAATTTACAGCCATTATAACACCAACTTTACTGGAGTTCAATTGTGTGGCCCCAACTTGTAAGAATAAAAATTAACAATTTTTACTTCTTGGAGAAAAATTATCCAAACATGTGAATGTCAGGGTTTCTGTGCAAATATCAGACAATTTAAGTCCATTCTCTTTCACTATCTCCCCCTCCCATTGTTCCTACCACTGAAATCACCTCAGTTGACAGGAAGGTTTTAACGTTTTGCCAAATGAGTTAGTCAACTGACTTCTCAGCCATTTAATCACAGCTGTCAAGAAAACTGACCTTTTGAAAGCATAGAACCTTCACAATATATTGAATTCTTTTTATTGAATATCAATTTCTCCCTTAAAATTGGTAACATTTGAAGCTAATAAATGCCATTTGAGAATCACACTTTATATGAACCTATATGAGCCAGCCTATTAGGTAAGTACAGTGCACTCTGACAGTAGGTTCAACTTACTTTATGACAAATTGAAAGGCCTATATTTAGTACAAATGTTTCAGCCACTTGTTTTATCTATCCTATGAAGGCCTGCTACAAGTTTTAAACCTGACTTTAATAAAGGAAAGCATTAAAAACTTTTATCTTAAGAAAATCATGGGTAACTTTTGATCCATATCGTGACAAAGAAAAAGACGTTGAAATAAAAAGGTCATGAGCAGTGGATATGAGGTTTAAATGAATGCAGGGTATGACAAGTGATTATGTGTCATGTATTATGACATATTAAATGCTAGAAATAGCAACAGCTTGCTATTTTTACCCCTGGCCTTCCCCTCCCCTATGCCTGTGTAATACCTTTTGGAACCCTAGATTTCCGTGTCTGCATATGGCCTGGAAACCTAAAGGTCACTGCTTGATAGGACTGGAACTACTTTTTTTTTACAGAATCATACTGCTTTGAGTTCATTCAGTACACAAATAGCTCCATGTACCAGGACAAAAATAAATCATTGATGTGTATCTTACTAAGGTCTCTTTAAGACAAAAATTAACCTAATTTCAGGCTATTTTAGCATTAAAATTACAAGTCTTGTAAGCTTTACAAAACTATTCTGGGAGATGACTGCCATTTTCATGACTGGTTTTCTCTAAGTAGTTATGGTCGATTCTCTCATTAAGAAAGCTACTGGCCGGCTCAAATTTTTATACAGACATTCTCAATTTTTCAACCAAAAGCTTCGCAAAAATCTCTGCTCTGCATTACTGCAGTGTCATCTTGATTATTGTTGCACCTCATGGTATACTGGTTTGTCCAAAATTTATCAGCACAAACTTCAAGTTATTCAAAACAAGATGATTCGTTTTATTTTGAACCTAGCTCCCAGAGATCATGTTGGTCAGGTAGAATTTGACTTAGTTAAACTTCTAGATATCCAAAACAGGGCTAGGCAGCTGAGACTCAACCACATGTATAATATTTTCCATTCACAGGGCCCTTCTTATCTTACCCAGTTTTTTACCAAAATTTCTGATATTCATTCTCATGCCACTAGGTCAAGCTCTTGGAATTTTCATGTCCCAAGAGTTGGTTCAAAAAAAAAAAAATCTTTTTTCTACCATGCAACTCTTGATTGGAATAACCTACCTTAGCATATCAAATCCATTCTGGACAAATGTACTTATAAACGTGCTATGTAAAAATACCTGGCTAGAGTTGCTATGACCCATGAGTCTGCTGAATTTGTGTAGCTTACTCCTTTAGGTCCCCGCCTTTGTTTTATCTTATTGTTTCACACGCTCCCAGGCATCTTTTTTTTTTTTTTGTGGGACCCCATTGGAATTAAGTCTACACAGGAAGCTAGACTTTATGGGTCATCCTGGCAATTCGGCATTTTGGTGTCTTTTTGGTGTGCAGCTTTTCAATGTGTTAAATTTTTGTATGTTTCATTGTACTATTTTATGTCGCTTTTGCCAAATAAATATGAATGAATGAATTCACTTGGTTTCAGGCCCGTACGCAGGGGGGGTGCGGGGGTGCGACCGCACCTCCCCAAATTGGCAAAAGTATACATAAAGTCCCGAAATTTAAGAATTTGTGAGCGTAGCGAGCAAAAAAATCGTGTTTTTAATGGTTTTTTGGTCAAAAAAGGTCCAAATTTGGGGGAAAAGTCCACTTTTCCCAAAATCGCCCCCCCCTTGGGAAAAAAGTCCACTTTTTCAAAATCAGCACCCCAAAAAAAATCCTGCATACGGGCCTGCTTGGTTTCAATTCAAATGTATCTTTTGCCTTGAGCTACTCCATTTGAGTTTGAACCTTTTTATTTGGCATGTGGCACAAGTCTAAATTTTTTCCAAATTTGGGTTTTTAAACAAAGGATGTTCTGAAAATAAATGGTATAGGCAACACATGTCCAGGCATCATCACGGTCAAGTCCACTAAGCTAACCACAGCCAGCCCATCTATGGTCCAACACCATTACATTCTTTTCCTTCATAATCAATCCTCATATGTCCTGTCACTTATTAACCATTGCGGTTGGCTTTGTCTTCATACCATCAGCAACCCATCTAACCACCCATAACCACATCAGATAAATTTGACATCTCACACGTGCCATTAAGGTTATACAGCTGAAATTCATTTCTTTTTCAAGTTGTTTGTCAGTTCATATAAATGTTAATCTATATCTGATGGAGTAATGTGGACAGAGTGGCAAGCATTACTTGTATCTATTTCTTTATGTTCTCCTGTTACTAATGCATGCTCCCAACATTTATTGAAGAGCGATTTTCATTTTAGTTCATTTTCAATGCAACTGCTTTGTTTGCAGAACATAAGCTAAACATCGCCAAATGTTCAAGTGCAACCTTAAACTTGAGCAAAGAATGAACAAGTTTGTGGTTTTTCATGTCGCCATGCTCACCCGCCTCCTCTCAGACACTGGCTCATTTTCATTTGCTTAACTGAAGTCACTGACCTGCGCTAGCCAGGTCTCAGCACAAACCAGACAGACATGTCTAATCCAACTCCAAATTCAGTTATGAAATGCATTTTTTGCAACATCATTAGAATAATTGTCATCAACTTTTAACTATCTTTAATCCTTGTTCAAAAGTGTGAAATACAGAATTGATCTTCAACATGTTCAAGGTCTTACTGCAGTGAACTAGCTTGAACTTGATTGATTCACTTTTGTGCACATGATGATAAGACTCTGTATTCAATTACGATGTAACCATGGAAGTTAGCGAGCTAGCTTGCGTACGTCGTAGATGATCTGGCTCTGCTTGCGGTAACCGACCTTGACTTGGTCCCGGTGACTCAACTGCAAGTCAGCGATGGTACTTACAAAATCACAGGAAAACACAATCCTCTGCTGCGCCATATCTGGGGCAGATACGGTAACTGGCGGCCAACTACATTAAAGTTATATGTCGTAAGAAAATGAGCCATAAGTCTATTCTTGGGGTTCTATTCTTGTCCTAATCAAAAATATATATGATTATGTATAATGAAAGGCATTAACAAATGGTACTGCCCCTCCACAGTGACCATCTACATAGTTGTAAGTTTTCTTAAATTTACACAATTTTAGACGCAAAAGAATACTTTTAGGCAGCTTACCTATTTAAAGATTTGGATTCAAATTAGATTAATAATGAATTAGGGATAGGGATGTAATTGGTAATAAAAAAAAGTTTAAAAGCACAACTTTTTTAAACCAGTTGCAAATTTTGCTAAAAAGCAATGAAAAAAATGTAAAACTTTTCCAAATTTTTGGAGATATATTTAAACAGTACATTTTTCTAAACCAATTTTCTAAAATTTGTGACCCAAATCTATGCGACTCAAATCTGCCATACATCCCCTGCTTTGTTTGTTTCCAAGAATGTATGTTGAAAGAAAACCATGTAATGGTGAGATATCAAATTGGTGTCTGCAGGCCAAACAATTATGAGAGCATAGTACACATATGATGAGTAGGTAGATATGAACCAGGGTAGTATTTAATTAGTCTGCATACCTATTGTTACATATCATCATGACCTCATTCAAAATCAAAAGGTGATTGTGACTGGAGATATTTGGCATATTAAATATTCCTTATTCAAGCTCTCTAAAAACCATTATGTTTAGGCTGTATAAAATTAATGTTTTGCTTCAGAGGATTTTCATGGAACTGATCATGAGTGAGAGAAGTGTTTCCCCCTTCAATGTAAAATTATCATTGTTAGTAGTTGCGGTCTTTAAAATGCACGAGAAAAATGAGGAGGCTTTTTCTTTATTTTCAATTGCAAGATTCTGAGGGATAAACCACAAAAAGCCTTGAAAGTGATCACTGTTCTCTAATTAACTTATCTTAAGCATTCCCGAGTCTTTTTTTTTTTTTTTTTTTTTTTTTTAAAGCTAAAAAATAAATGTGACAAATTCCAGAAAGCAAGGCGGGAGGAGATAAGAACCAAACATTAATTTTTTCGGCCTTAAATGCAAGATAGACAACAATGAAAACTTTTTAAAATATTTTCCAGCATGATATACATACCTGTTGGTGTTCCCTTGTTTTACACCTGTAACTTCCAAAATTCATTATCAAGCTTGAAAAGTTTAAACCAAAAAAAACAAGGAGCTCAATTTTATAAAGATTACAGGTTGTAGTTTTGACAAAGCAGCAGAGTCAATCACTATATAATTTACACCTGACAAGGAAATACTGGGGGTCAAGATACCTAGGTGAGACTCATATGTTGGTCAGTCAGTTTAGACCATATCCTGCAGACAGCACATTGCCGGGTCCTAAGTTGTCACAACTTTCCTAACAATTGTGTCCCAGCCAGGCCATGATAGCTGGTTAGTCTGATACATGGCAGTTGGTGACTAATAGGAGCACAGAATTAGAAGCAGTGCCAATTTTAAAAGGAAATTCGTTAAAAATAACCTACTAGCTTCGTCTAACAACAGCTGTTTCCTTATATGGCATTTACGGAAGGGTACTTCCCCCAGTCCAGTGTGTCGTGGCTCTCCCCTTTTCAAAAAACTTGTGATTGATACCAATTTAAAATATGACTTCATCTCTCACGTAATTGATGAGTTCTTGTTGCCAGGCAATTCATATACAGTCATAATGCTTAAAATTACAACTTTAAATGTGTAGGAGGCCTATCACGCTATTCAGATTGAATCAAGTTTAGATGCTACTTTGCTTATCATGTTATGTAGACAGATGACTTAGGTATAAAATTGATCCCTTACTACAGCCTGCTAGAGACAAGATTGCTCTAAATTTATCTTTCACCATGGCAACGATACATTCTCCATACAAACAGCAGAAAAAGTATGAGATTTTTCTAGGAAATTAGCCTTGAATGAGAATTTCAATAAGCTGTAAACTGTCAATGTCACTCTCTTGATAGTTGTATCCGAGCTGAATGGTATTTTACTGTAAAAGATGATTGTCCACATTAGTTCCAGTAAATTTGTGGCTGCCATCAGTTGACTAGATCATATGCAATGTAAGCACTTGAAGTTGCAATCATGTGTCTTTTAATAGGCTTATGAATTTCCAAGGTAAAAACAATTGATTTTCTTAGTGAAAGATGTTACAACTTATCCTTGAAAGTGAACATCATCCTGTCACTACAATAAACATTCATGTGAAAGTGACAAGACAACACTCCCACAAAGACTCACATACTGGAGCAAACCTATGTTGTGTGTATGATAATACTGTCAACTGGAACACACTCTAGTTTTTACAGTAAAAAAGAATAAATAAATAATGGAGAGAAAAGCTGAAGTACTTTGGTCATATTGTCAGGAAACATGGAGGTGTAGAAATTTTGCAGGGTTTTATGGAAGACTGACGAGGAAGGGGGCGTTGGACTGATGTGAAGCTGGTTTCTAACCAAGGAATGCAAGGTGCAACACACTTGGCATCAGATTAAGTGAGATGGATAACTCTTGTGAAGACCACATCAGCGCTACAGAAAGCCACCTGACACACAGAGAAAGAAATAAATTCAAAATAATTTAAATTAGACTTCAATACTACTTGTTTATTTCACTTACCAGGAGCGCTTTCGAAGAACTTCCTTGTCGTCAGCCGATGTTGTTAGCTCTGATGTTTTCTTGAAAATGGCTAGAGACCAACGTGATCAAGTGACATCACACTCAACATCATCGATCACGTTGGTCTCTATCCATTTCCAAGAAAACATCAGAGCTAACAACATCGGCTGACGACAAGGAAGTTCCTCGAAAGCGCTCCTGGTAAGTGAAATAAACAAGTAGTATGGAAGTTTAAATTAAATTACTTTCATTTTATTACACTACGAATGAATCTACAATTCTATATGAAAAAGAAAATTGATGCAATTTTTTTTCCAAGCAAGTTTTTACACTCTCTGTTCTATTCATCCATAATGATCAAAGATACAAGAATGAGGTTGTTTCAGTTAGCTACAGTTCCCTCTCCTCTCTCTTGTAAAAAAGAAATACAAACTCAAGCAGAAGAGTGGAGGTTTGTTGTCAAATGGTTTTGATAGTCACATAGACAGTAGAGAGACCTGACTAAATGCTTTAATACAGGTATAACACCTTTCCCACCTTCCATCTTATGCACCCTCATAATTGATATGGTCAGTGATGATGGTGCAATCAGGCTCTAAACAGACAATCCATGGCCAGGCACCTGTTGCCTTATCACAGAATGTATGGGTTTGGATTACAGGAAGCATTGCAATATGGCAAGTTCCTATCCGCTCCTAACATTCAAGATGCATTATGAGATTTGCCATTCCTTGGACATTATCATGTAGAACCATAGGTCATGTAGCATGAGTAGGATCATAGTGGGAATGTCTCTATATACCACGGATTACCTAGTAAAAAATGTTTCCAAACATTCTAGTAATTTAATTATTTGTGAAATTACAGGTGTAATGCTTAATTTACATTAATGGACATAAAGCTCTCAACAAACTGTTATTAATCTGATGATATTCAAAAGGATATTAATGTGGTTTAAATACTTTATCTAACTCCTGTCAGCCATGTATGTAGCCAGAGTTATATGGACGGGGTAGGATTTACAAAAATACAAAATAAGAATAGGGGATCAGCATGTATGCAAAAATTGGGACACTTGCTCAATAGAAATTGACTTTCAGTAGTAATTTGTTAACATTTCTTTTTCTCAGAATCTGTGTGTGGCTGGTGTGTGTGCATTTGGGATGCATTATTGCATCTGCCACAGTCCTCTTGTAACAGTCTATCACCAATCATTGAGGCTTGTTAAGATCTAGTCATAACTTTTTGCACTTAATGCAAAAACATACGAACTGCTGAGCAGTCCTCCACCAGGATATCAAACTAATTTTGATTCCTAAACTACAGCAGCAGACAAAAATTAAACTGGAACATCGCCTCTTCCCTGCATGAAATTTTAATAAATTGCCCTTAATTTCAACTCATGACTAGGCAAAACCAAAGTTTTAAAGACTATCTCAGAATATGATAGGTGGCTAAATATAGCCCTAAACTTACCATAAATAGAAATGTACCTTGCACTACCTCTTGCTGTAGCTAGGGGGAAATGTATACGGCCAGGTCAAGTGGGGTTCATTGCCTGTGCTGTGCCACCTGAAGACAGGTCTGACATTTCCCCCAGTCCATCCGGTGGGGTATCCCCTTCACTTCCCATTAGCCAAACTAGGTCAGTCAGGCTGTCTTGGAGTTTCAGGAGACTTCTTGAAAGTTTGTCTGCAGGAAATTGAGGTGGAAGTAAATCTTGTGGTAGTAGTCTGGCACATTCAATGTCATCAACCTACAAATACAATGGGAGAAACAAGGGTGCAAATAATGGTAATTAAGTTTTACACAGCACTTACACCCTTTCAATTGGAAAAGATGACCTGGAATTCAAACTAGAATTTCTCTAGAAGTGTGCACATTCATTGTTTATAACTGATCAACAATGTTACTACATAGTACATGTACTATGCATTTTTGTTAGATCAAGAACATATGATGATTAGATGTTAATGACTAGATATGATTTGAGAAAAACAGTATCTTGCATCAGCTGCAGCTTCACTATGGAATAACTATCTGAGCATGTTAAACTGTGTACATCTCTTGCTTCTTTTAAGACTGCTTTGGAGACTAACCTGATATGATGAGAACTAATGTTTGAATTTTATTATATGACATTACTTGTCATGTTTAGTAGTTTTTAGTTTTTCTGCTTTTCATTTGGGTTTTCATTATTTAAATTTATTTTTTAAATTACACATGCTGCCATGAGTGTATACTTTTTCGATGGGTACTGGCGCATTGCAAATGTACTTACTTTATTCTTATTGAACAAATAAGTCTGTACAGACAATATAAAGCAATGTAAAAATGCTCTTGGAGGGCATCATCAGTAGATGTGCAGTTATCAATGGAATTGAACTTCACTATAGCTCAGTTGCACTTTCTAAACCCTGAGACTATTATACCAGGTATATCAGCTAAACCCAACAACAAACCATACTTATAGCACTTTACACCTAAGTCCCTAAGCACTTTTGCAACAAAGAAGCAAAGAATTTAATAACTAGGCTTCATCAACAAAACCAGTACATTAGTAAATATCTCAATATATTTGTGTTGAATGACAGGTTAAGGGGGTTCGAAACGATGTTTCTGGAAAACAGAAAGTAAATTTAAAACCATTTCAATAGATTGAATAAGTTAAGCTAAATACACTGAGCAAAATAGTTTTTGTTTGAAGGAAATCGGACATACGGTTGTCAAGATATACATGTTTTTAGTTTCTTTGTATTCTATTGTTTTTGCCAATATATTGATGAAGTTAATGAGGAAAATTGGCAAAATGTGCTCATGAATATTCATGTTTGCCAATATTATACCAATATCTTATGAATAAACCTTCATACTACTTTTATTTTATATGATTTTGACATGAAACTTTGCCAATTTGTTTCTATGGCCTAAAACATTAACATGAGATTTTCCCGCACATCTAATTAACATATTTGTATAATTAATTAGCATTATACTTAAGGCTTATTAATTATGCAAATATGCAAATTAGATGGGCGGGAAAATCGCATGTTAAAGGTTTAGGTCATAGAGACACATTGGCAAAGTGTCAGGTCAAAATTTGTAAAGGTAAAAGTAGTATGAAGGTTTATTCATAAAATATTGGCAAAATATTGGCAAAAATTAATATTAATGAGCACATTTTACCAATTTTCCTCATTAACTTCATCAATATATTGGCAAAAAACAATAGAATACAAAGAATCTTTCAACAGCAATATCTCAAAAACTGTTTGTCCGATTTGGCTCAAATTTTAGAATTAAGATTATTTTGCATATCTCTCTGCAACAAGTCTATTTTAATCTCAACCAGAGCAACTTGATTTTGCCTTTCGTACCACCTTAAATCTACTTAGTATGTTAGTAAGCAATAGAAAATAAATATGTTATGTTATGCACTATAATAGTGAATAGGATTCCCCAGACAAGATTTGAGTGCATAGAAATGAACAGGACCAACAGCTTTTCTGTCCATCTTTTCTGTTCTATCTACTTTACTGACCTGTTTATTATTTAGGCCTATACACAACAGGTCAGTGTACTGTCTCATATTCACCACCAATTTACTGACAACTTTACTGTTTTTATCACCATTATTATCAACCAAAGATATTATATAAAACAAGTAGACTCAAAATTGCATAATTTGATTATGTACATAATTATGTAATGCTGTGGCATTGGTTTGTCTCTCATGCAGGCCACTTGATACGGCATTCATTGGCAAAAACCAGGAAATGAATGACAATATTTGCGTCTTTAGCTTGAGTTTACAAAGGTTTGCTCATGCAGCGATTTGCACGTGCACCTTAAACACTGAATGTAAACAACCACAAACTCCGAGCACAAACTTTAAATCCAAGTTTGTCATGCACATCCGGAGGCACACCAAGTTGCCTTTATGAGTGCCCGGTGGGTTCAGTCTTCACTGACAATGTGTACGCATGATGGTTCCAATTAGGGGTACTTTTCAAGAAATGTCCGGAATTTTCGAGGACAAAATTGTTCGCGATTGTCCAAATTAGGGGTGTTTTGGAGCAAAATTGTCCTTGAAATGGAAAATAGGGTGTATTTCTAGGACTTTCGTCGCTTTTACCGCTACAGTTTTCGTTATTGTCCTCATTTCCCCGTGAAATAGGGGGGAAATTCAAAAGCGTCCTTGAAATGGTAAAAATAGGGGTATTTATTTCGGAAAAATGTCCTCGATTCCTAATAATAAGGGGGTGAAATGAAAATGCGTCCTTAAAATGATAAAAATAGGGGAGGTATTTGGGGGCAAATTTTCCTTGATTTCGCGCAAAATAGGGGGTAAAATTGCTGCAAATGTCCTCGATTCCCCGTGAAATAGGGGTCATTTTCAAATCCTGGAACGGTCATACGTCCTACCTTTAAGGGGGGACCACAGGTCAACTTCCCAAACCCTTGTAAAAATGGAGATTTTGTTAGAGGTAAATTGTACTATTTCTTTAATTTGGTCTTTGTTTGGTTACAATCGGACATTCCTATCTTAAGTTATTGCCAATACAAGATGATAAGTCACGGAAAAGTACTAAAAATAGCAGCTCGTTCTTATGTTATTACTATATAAATCATTCCTTTTGTATTTTATTGTTTTTCAAGCTGCGATAGTTAAGGAATTTCATAACAATATTATTTACAGCAAAGTAAACAGCAATTTATGGTGTAAACTGTTTTAGCAATTTGGGAAAAATATAAATCAATACAAATATCAATATTTAAATGTAAGTGTTTCTAAAATGTGAATTTAAAAAATTGTTTAGTGTTTCTAGACTAAAACTGCTAATATCTCAAAATGGTATTTCGGCAATATCAGAATTTTGCCCCCCAAAACTTGTCCACTTCCCATAGGTCTATGATCATGAAATTTGGCACACAAGTACTAATTGTAATGCTCTACAACTTAATGGGAGCTTTTGTTGATATCTGCTTTACTTTTTGATTTATAGGTCTTCAAATTCAAATCCAGACGAAAAAAAAAGTTTTTTTCATCAAACGGTTGCCATGGCAACAGAAAGCAAAAATTTCAAAATGTCTCTACATTAAGTTGCAAAGCTATACCTATATAACATACCTGGATAGTAAATAGTAAGTTAAATGTTCTCTTTAATCATTATTTTTTGGGGGCAAAATTCACATTTTTCCTATGCCTCATTTGAACAAATTTGACCTTTGACCTCGCCTCATTTGCATATACATATCGACACGTACAAAAAAATATAATTTTCTGAAACTTCAATCTTGTGTGTTACATTGATACATAACAAGCCATATTTCTATTATTAATAGTCTATAAACAAGGCCATTCAAAATTCCACCTAAAACGACCTGTGGTCCCCTTTAAATACACACTGAACCCACCGGGCATGAGTGACACACATATATGACAGAGTCGGTACTCTTTGATTCTACCTCATTGATTGGGTCCCATTAGGCATCAAGTGGCTTAAACATGACAGAGTTGGTACTCTTTGATTCTACCTCATTGATATCAAGACACATTTCCCTATGTCTACCTGTTTGTTAGCAGTCCATATAATGTGCAACCCCTACCTTGAACTAGTTGTGTATCATTGCCTTCATTTGTTAAGGGGTGACTATACCCTGGGTCTGTCAGGGGATGGGGCAATTCTACTGGTAGCCTGTATTAAATGGACCATTCACAAACACTTGTAAACAGGGGGCCTGATGCAAGAAGGAAAATTCACATATCTTTTTCAGGGTCCCCCTTTCGGACCTACTAGTATATTATTTTCAGGGCCCCTTTTTGGCCATGAATGTCAACCCCATAGAAAATAGTGTAAACTCATGTTCTACAAAAAGAATCAAGGTGGGGTAACATTTGCAGGGTCCCCTTTTTTGCATCAGGCCCCCCTTATTTGTATTTGTGAACAGTCCCTAACATGGTAGGACACTCCTGTCCCGGGGGGGCCTCTCCCTAAGAAATGGTGTACGGGGATGCTCAAAGGTTTTGATGTGCATTTTCATCGTTTTTGGTATACCAATGGGGTGGTTTTGAAATTGTTTCGGGTATATTAATGACCCCTTATTTCTGTGATGGTATTGAGATGGGCTGTTGTAAGTTTTTTGGTATATTGATGATATAATGATGGGTCACCATTTCAGTAAAAATGGTATAGAGATGGGTTGGTTAGTGATACAAGCGAGGTATAGTAATCGGGTGCTTTTTTGCACTACGCAGGTATAGAGATGGTCAACATTCTGAAGGCTACTTTTAGCACCCCTGTACAAATATTTTCTAAGCGGCCCCCCCGGCTCCTGTCAGATACTCTCTGATCCGTTTAAGAACACAACAGTAAGTGCATTATACACGGGACAAAACACAGCTTGTTGTCCAACCCGGGGTCCAACCCAGCCAACAAAATTCATATTGAATCTAACTTTTGGGATTTTACAAGGACTGTTTCGTCCCACAATGGTTTAGTCCAAAACAATAGCAACCTTTAATGTTGACATCCTTATTTGAATGCATACCCTTAGCAGCAGACAGTATAGAAACTTTAATTGGATATAAAACATTTGAGCAGGAAATGGTTAAGTGTAGATATAATTCAACTGGCACAAATTAGTAAATCAATAACAAACAATTCATCTATTAATAGCCAAACACTTGCTAAATTAGGATTCTATGCTAAATATAACATAGCAATGCTACATGTATCCTATTAGTGCTAAATATATCAGTATTGCTAATACAAACCCAGATAGGATAACATAATCCAGGGTTGATCTACTTGGCTTGAATCTGAGACTGGAACAGATGGAGTGGTTGATCTGTGTATGTCTGTTTATGTTTCTATCACAACACAAGCATGAGTCATAGAGGAGGGGGAAGATATCTATCTGTTTTGTTTACCCTGTATATAATGGGTATACTGTTAGCTTAAAGCCATATTGTAATTTTTGCTGAAGAGGACCGCCTCAAAATTCTGTTTTTTACATGATTGTAATGTACTTTATTAAACTAGTATCCCAGCATACCCTGAAAATCAAGAATTTAAGTGCTGCAGTTTTGTCAAATTCTAAGATTTTGAATAAAGCACAGAAACCGTTGTTTAACTATTACGATGGAAATATTAGTCCAACGAGTAAGCGATATTTGTAACAAAGTATGTACATGGCATGCGGGACCGGTCATACACACATCAAAGGACCGTGCTATAGCACAACCGATGGAGTGACATGCATTGGCAACATCGATATCGGCGCTGGTAGTAAATTCCAATTTTCTTTGCTTTACATCAGTTATTCAGTTAATTAAAAGGGGACATATCTGACAGTAAAAACTAACATTTTATGGAATAAAATATGGACATGTTACAATGTACTTGTGCTCTCTGATACTATTAACTAATTTGGTTGTCCTGGCAGGGCAAAGTGGCTGTGCCCAGTGCCCACTCTGTGTGCTATTTAAGGGCATCTCTATCAGAGGAACGGAGCCAGTTCTAGGTTTAAGGCTAAAAAAAACAAGTTTGTTTCCTGTAGGGACCTGAAACCCTAAATGCAAACTGCAGTTATTGTTTGTTAATTTGTAGATTCAATCAGTATGTATGGTAACAACCGTAACATATGCCTCAAATCATTTGTATTTATTTTCAAATCAGTGAGAAGTGGGTTAGATATGAAAATATATAAATTAACAGCTATGGGTTGGGGTTGAACCACTGTGCATGCAAGCTGTGTAAATCATAATTCTCTAATCAGTATTTAATTTTGTGCTGCAAATTAAAACTTTCTACATAGCAGAGTGATCACACTATTTTCAGACATATTAATTTTTGCTCCATGTAGACAGCTGTTCCGCAAGTCATCAGTGTCTCTCTCCAAATCCAAAGAGTATATACTTTGAAGCTGTATTATGTCAGGACATTTTCCAAAAACACCTGTATAAAATTAATTTATTTTTAATATCAAATTATAACCTTTAATAAAGTTAGCATTAGGAGAGGGGGAAAAAGGACAGATCTTTTTTAAATGGTCTGCCCTTTGGGGGGAAAAGGACAGACTTATATGGGCAGACCCATATAAGTCCTACTAGGGTCAGTCAGTCAGTCAGGTGGGTTTTTTTCCAAATGAGTAAAATGACCCTAAAATCTATAGAATCTGTTTTCAAAAATAGAATCATTTTACTCACATGTTTCAATCCACTTTTGCCAAAAAAGACATCTGATTTGATGTAGGCTACATACACCAACAACAAAAAATCCCAAAATGCAAAATCTGGATGTTTTACCCCATCACCATATCAACTTATTTTTTTAACCAGCAAGTTATGAAAGAAGAGGCTGCACAGTAAAAGCAATACCCAGTTGATTTCTTTGAATGCTATTTCAATTATGGAAATTATTAAGAAAAAACTGCTTCATATGAATTGTAACAATGAGAGAGTTATCTGAGGCATATAGGCCTGTGTTTGAAGGCCTATGTCTTAGGACCTTGGGAGGCACAGGTTTATATTTGAATTTAATACTTCTGATTTAATTTACTGATAAAAATACCAAAACAAATCAAGAAGAAAAATCATCAGACATTTAATTTTAGATTTCTTTATATAGACTTTATAGTCTGATGCACTAAATACACAAAGTTATCCAAGCAAATAGTAGCAGCAATCCTACAAAATAAGCTGATAAAACGACTCAGGCTGGAGTGTCTCTTTCCTGTTAGGCTTGAATAAAAACTGTTTGGTTAGGCTTCCCTGACCAACCATAGCTCAGATCCGCAATCCCAAATATTTTTTAGGCTTCTTTCGCATGTTTATGTTTTAATTTTGGCATATTGAAGGACTAATATTGCTATCTTTTATCCACCTCACACTTTTTTAGCAGTGGCGTAACTAGCGGGGGGAGGGAGGCGTTTTGTAAAATATACATAACTACAATAAATCAAACAGGTTTTTAAAGTATATGATTTGTAGAATGAACTATTGCAAAATTATTTTTCAATAATATATTGATTAAAATGATGAAAATCAATTTTTTTTGGCTGCTTCAACTAACAATACACCGTGTACCCTTTATTTTAAAGATGACATTCCCATAAAACAAAATCAAATTTTGGAATTCTTAATTTCATGATATTTGACTGTGGGAGTAAGTGGACTTTAAAATCCTTGAAAGTACTTATTAATAAAAATTCCTTTAAAAGGAATAGGGCGGGCAAATGAAAAATTGTCAAGAGAAATGAAAGAATGAGTAAGTCAAGTTCACAATTAAAAATTACAAAGCGTATAAACAAAGTTAAAAGAGTTTTTAACTTTATACGTTTGTTATTCCCCCATTGGAGGTTGTGTCATATTTTCCTTGATTTTAATCTTATCTGTCCAAAACTTTGAACTGGCAGATTGGTAATATTTGGAGGATTAGGCGATTCCTAAGTTTTGATGCGTGTACCAATGCGGTTAGGACTCTTGTCCTGTCCAAGATTGATTACTGCTCCTCCTTGCTTAATGGCATCTCCCAGAAAAACCTCACCCGCCTACAGCTTCTCCAGAACAAGTGCGCCAGACTCATTTTCAGAGAACCAAAATATACGCACACTTCTCCTTTGCTTCATAGTCTGCACTGGCTTCCAGTTGCTAAACGTGTCCAGTTCCGCACTCTCGTCCATGTTTATAAGGTTCTTGCTTCATCTACACCTGAATACCTGTCCTTCATCCTTCACCCGTCATTCTGGGTACTCTTTGCGCTCTACTGCTGCCACTTGTCTTTCCATTCCAAGATCCCACAAGTTGGCTGGTGACAGAGCATTTTCCATCATTGCCCCTGTTCTATGGAATGGCTTGCCTTCCCACATTCGTGACTCTCCCAATGTCCAAACTTTCAAAAAGAACCTAAAAACTCACCTTTTCACCTAATGTTTCCTCCCTCTTGCATTTTTCCTTTTCCATAGCGCTTTGTTTCTTCATTTAAAAAGCGCTCTCTAAATCTGTGTATTATTATTATTATTATTATCTATTGCTTATCCTTTGTTCCCTGTTTTTATATTAACCCTTCACATCATAACAGAAGACGTTTTATGTTAACATTTTATATAAAACATTGTTACACAACTTTTGTAGATAATAGTTATTTAAAACATTTTCGTAATCATACCTAGAGGTTTTTTTTTATCATCAGATAGAAAGACTTCTGCTCAGGTGAGACAACAGGGCTGGGGTATCTTTCCATATCAAAGTTTAAAAATCTGTCATATCAATTTCCTCAATATGTTGTTTTGATACAACTTATGAGGGGAAAAGTTTGATTTTACAATATTTCGATATTATTTTTTAACTTTGTAACTTTATTATGATTAACATAACTGTATTTCAAAGCGTCAAACTATATCATTATTTAGTCCCAACAAAAATAATCCAGGGAATAAAACATTCGGTCTTCAATGATCAAATTAAAAATTTATTTATTTTATTCAACCCGGGCCATTTCTACTGGTACACATGCATTCTAATAATTTGTCTATAATACCTTTTACAAGCATCAGCAAGCACTATTTGTCACAAGATTTGAAAAGTAAATAGCCTATGTACACACTGAACACAATGCACATACAAGCTGTATTTAAGTACATGCCGAAGCTATCAGTATAAAATGATATACGATGCTATTAATTTAGCCCAAAGATTAGAAAAACTAGCAAAACTGGTGAACTGGTACTGTTCAAATAAAAACATCTGCAAATCTTGCTGCAATTTCCAAATAGTATTTCTATTACTTAAATAATTATTTTTGTTATTTCTTTTAATACAAACACATTACTGCCTATGACGACTTTATCGTATTACTTACATATCAATATCAAGTAATAATTACAAAACTAGCCGTAAACTATCACCTCTGTGGGTGTTTGGGATATAACCGGCTAGAATATTTTCTCAACACTGCGGCATGTGAGAAAGTAGGTCAATAGTCAGAGAATACAGGGCGGGTGCGGCACGCCGCACCCGCCCAAAAAGAGGTTTATTTAATCAATAAATAACAGCTGAACTATGATAATCCCTATTCAATCCTGTGTAAGGCAGGAAACTAATTGGCCCATTACTCAGAATAGCAATTTGACAAAAATATCAAGGAATTATTTACAAAATTATCCATATCTTGGAAAGTATTGATGCTATTTATATAATTTTGGTATCATTCTCAAGCTTATTGTCTAGTGCTTACATTTTTATTCAAATCATGAAATGTAAAAACTGCGACTTGTTCCTGGTTTTGTCAGAGCGGGTCACATATGGTAAAATTATTTACGCAACATTATATAACATAAACCGCAAGAGCATATTTATATTTTTAGTTCCAAACAGCTAATTACAGATATCAAAACAGATTGGCAAACTACCCCAGCTGCAGCTTTACAACTGCCCACGCATATCAGCTCAAATCCCTGCCTGCCTGGGACAAACTTAGCTATTAAAAACAATCATAGATTAATGAAACATCATTGTCTTTGATAGGTACATCTATCTTAAATGTTAAATATAGCTGAACTCAAGTTAAATGATGCCGGCCGGCCGGGTGGGGCATTTACAGGTGTTTATTCATATACAACCTTGCCCAACACAAACTGAAGCACAGTCCGGGTGCAGTGAGCAAATAATGGTTGCTATTTTAAAACATTGTAGGTTCTCCATGGTCATATGTTTAGTTGTTAAAAAAAATAACAACAATTGTTCACAAATAGAAGCTCAAATTTAGTCACAAACAATGTGAAAATATATTTTAGATCATACTAGTCATACTCGTCCATTTATCAAGACAATCTAAGCTACGACACAATTTAAACAATGCTTCAAAACAGATTTCAGAGAAATAATTGAATGAGCAGGTTTCAGAATATTAATTAAAGTAAAAATAGCATGTGCTTTGAATAATACGGACAGTTAGACACACACCCATAAATAGAACTTTTCCACATAACCATGGAAGTAAAAATAGCAACTGTTTTTGAAAAATGACACAAACATATTCTAATTATTTAATTCTTAACAAATAACAAGAATGGCAGACACACATAAAATGTAGCAATAAAGCAAATTTTCAGAATCATTCACCTATATTAATGCAGCAATAAAAACATTTTTTAGAATCATTAACTTGTAGCAAAATAGCAGTTGTTCTTATAACCACAAACATAATGCTGAATATTATCTTTGTATTTATATATTCATGAGAAAAATAACAAAAACAATGGACATTAAAATAAATATAATAAACTTGGTATTTTATAGGTCCTGTACAAACAAATATGGATCTCAAGATGTTCCCTTTGACAATGAGAAATGGGTAAGTGCAATGGAGGGAACAACTCTGAACAATAGAATGATGCAAAAGCCATCAAAACGTCAGGAAAGCCAAGTTATAACATAATTAAGATAACAATAATGGTAAATCACGGAACTAATAAAACAACTGTGGTAACATTCAGCATGTTTCTATAATGGCTTCAGGTGCCAATGCCATTAATTAAACATTACAGATCAGTACCTGATACAGAAGAGCTCAACCATTTTGTAATCTAAAGTTGCATAATTGGCACAAATTTTGTGATGTAAATCCGGGGGGGGAGGGTTCTCAGTACAAATGACCATACGGGGACGTGCCGCAAATATGGGTAGCATTTTCAGCCCTTTGGTATATCAATGACCCCTTTTTCAAAGCCTATTTTGGTATATAAATGGGTCCTTTTTTCAAAATTTTCTCAATTTTTTCGGAAAATAGCCTAATTTTTCCTTTATAATCTAGCCAAAATTTTCAAAATTTGCCCAAAATTTTGGGAAAATTTGTAAAAACTAAGACAATTTGGGTTAAATTTGGCGAAAATTTTGACTTTTGGTATATAAATGGGTCCAAATTTCTTGAAAAATTGGTATATTTATGGGTCCACTTTCAAATTCTCATGCACGTCCCTACCAAAACCAAACTTGAGTACCCCGGTGTAAATCATTGGCAATTACATAATTTTGAGTTTGGCTGCCCCAGAGTCTAATAATGCAACATTGCACATAACATACATCAATTAGAGACACAATTTTAAAATTGTTTTGTTAATTTTCAAAGTATGACACCTGTTGCTGTTACATCTGTAGCACTCTTAAAATGTTATCCTTTGCAGTTTGGCTCCCCTTATTTTTTCAGCCATATTTCCCCATAAACAGACATCACCTCAAATTTTCACTGTCATGGCCCAGATAGGTTGACCTATAGGATTTTGGAATTATGACATTTGAAATATAAAATTTTATGCTTGTTTTTCTTTTCATTCAATTGATTCATTTTGAGAGCAGGAATACACATGTGTGCAGGCACGGGCAGAAACATGTGTATGTTAATACACACATGTCAGCTGGTTCATAAGTTGTTTTGGTAATTTGACATGTGCCTTGTTCATATCAATTGCAGCTTTATTCAGATGATTGAAATTATATACAAACACTGTTTGGCAGCCTTTTTTAAAATGGTTGTGTCCATTACTTAATAAGCTTTTGTCATAATTATTACCCACTACAAAGTCCACAACTTTTTGTTAATACAAGGCTAGACCATAGCCCAATGCTATTATCTGATAATTCCAGACTGGCTGTACCGAACCCTGTACCGAAATATCCACACAGATGTCTGCGGTGGGTAACTATGTTGTCCAGAGGGTCCAATATAAGGAGTATCAACCCACCTGGTGGGTGGGAACTCTAATTGTATTACCCTTAAAGCTTCAAACCACAGTCGGTCAGACAATTTTCAGGCTTCCCTTTTCTTTTCTTTAAAAAAAAATATTTTGCCACAGACAATATTAAAATAAGCAAAGTAACCATGATTTATACCGTTCGTCAGGCTCATTTTTGGAATATATCAGGCTTGTGCAGTATGAATTACAAGGAAAAAGTGACTTGAGATTTTCAGGGTGTTGGGTCACTCTGAAAAGGTAATACAACTTTTTTTTGGCCTTCGTGAATGTAATCCTGATGTCAGGCAGGCAATTTTATACTTGGGCTGGCAATCTTTTTGAATAAGCCCACAATTGTAATTTCAAGCAACAGGCCTAATAAAACATGGCAATCTATTCACAGGGCCCAAGTGAGCACACAGGACCCCAAGTTAGCCCGTAAGAAGAAAAAGCCTGTTGGCGGACTTTTATCACTTCAGAATATAATGCTTGCATATTGTTTTAACCAGAATGGTATCTATTCTCCCCGTCCTCCTCCAAGCCCCATTGTCAGAGTGTGGCCCTACAAAGAAAATCTTTCACATTGGGGCATTACCACGAAAGGTGTTAATTCTGCTAAGATTGGATTAGCTCTACACATCAAAAAGTACATATATATAGAAGAGTAGAAGCAGTCACAGCTTCCAAACATGCAAACAGGTTGTCCCTTTCCTTCTATAGGGACAGTACAGTGTGGGGAAGGGGGCTGGTGACTACACTAACAGTGTAATTCAGCCTATCACAAAACAAATCTCAGGTGGTCATGTAACACATTACCCTATGCACACATTACACCTTCACAGAATACCACATTAAAAAAAGGGAATAGTGCTCCTGCCTGTGGGATGCCGACCTAATTTTAGAACTAAAAGAGTCCTTACTGAATACATTGACCAAATTATCACTTGAAAAGAATGAGGTTATGGTGACATTTATCATTTCTTTTCTGTAGAATATTACAAAATAACCAGAAAAGTGAAGTCACATAGTTCGGAAGGTAGTACGGTACAGTTAGGGAAATGTTCTATTAAGCCAAAGGGGGGGGGGGGATTTCCTTGTGCTCATATCTAGTTTGCCTGCAGGTCTTTACTGACTATGCACATACTCCCATTTTGTACAAATTGGACAATGTGCTCAGATGACCATCCTCTGGAATAGGACAAATTAAAACAAAACAACAAACTTGATGAATCTGACACCAATACAGGTTTAGTAATACTTGTCAGTTATGTAATTTTGGATTTGATCCCCATATAGAATATGCTGATTCATTTTTCATAATGTAATATGGCTATGCAATCTTTACTTAGCGGTTACCATGGAAGTTATATATAGGGGACAACACACAATACTGTTTAATGAGTGGTGGATTGTAAATAGGGCAAGTCTGAAGTAAAATGCAAAGTCACTCCCTGTAAATGCAACTAAATACCTTTGCATATTGATTGCCATAAATACTAGTCATAGCATTACTGGTAATCTGGGGCATACAGCTAATAATAATGGGGAAAGTCAGGATTTGGAATGGCACCAAAACATCCATTTTCAGTTAGCACCATTAATCCAGGCTTCACTCAGGAGGGTCCAAGGGTATATATATGGTAGGATATTTTAATAAATAGGTTTTCTGCAGGAAAGCCTATACTGATAATGAAAAAGAATATAAGCCAAATCTATGTTTAACAGATGTATGGTATCATGGATAATGTATATACACTTGTGGGCATAGTGTTTTTGAATATGTTCTCATCAGGTAGGATTTAGTCATAATATTTGACCATTTTAGCCTAAAAGTGCCAATTTGTGAGCTCTTCATGCCACTTTTGCACCATATTTCACCATCTCAGCTTCAATATGGAAAACAATTTGTGCACTTCACATGCATTTGTACCATAAACGTATTCTGTCACCAAAAGGTGCTGGATTTACTATACTTCAAGAATTGTTGTCCATCCCCATCCCCCTCAATGTCAAAAGGAATTCTATGCAACTGATACAAGGCATTGCACTTTCTACCTGGTACAGTGTTTAGGATTGGGTATAGGAAACCAACCAAAGTGCTATCATATTGCAGTCTTTTATTACATAAGCCTATATAATTTTATTATTGCATATTTTTATTACAATTCACTTCACCAAACTCTAGCTTCTTTTACCCATTACAAACCGTTTGACTTACATAATGCGAAAGATATCCGTGAAAGTAAATCCGCAACAATATTTATTACATAAGGTGATGGAAAAAAACCCTGTTTTACGAACATGGCAACACAGATTTTGCATTTTGGTAAAAAAAATGTTAATTTTGCTAAAATTGTATAAAATCATCTTTTTCTTGGCCAAATTTGATTGATTTTGACTAAAAATTCTGAACATTTTTAAATTATGTTTCCAAAAATTTTTGTTCAAGATTTTTCAAGATTTCAGTGATATTTTAGGGTCATTTTAGCTTTGGAAAAAAAAATCCTGACTACCTGACCCTCCTTCAAAAATGCATCAGACATAATTCAGGGGGGTTTTTTATCGCCTAATCCAGATGTTTTAAAAATATCCATAAAGATATACTACAACAACAAACAGATGAAAAACAAAATAAGAGCAATTACAATTGTGCGCAAAAATATTTTGTTCCATACATGACTGAATGGAATATAAGCTATGTTAACTTGAGAAATATGCCCAGTCTGTTTGCTTTCTTGTTTTGTATTTTTAAATACTGTATATTTTGTATTACATAACATAACTCATGTAAAAAGAATTGTGATTGGATTAATTTGCTAGCTATGTTTAATAGCATCAGCTGTAAAAGGACTATTGTGCTCCGGGCAAGTGTACTTTATATTTTATTATTTCCTGAATTTAAATGTCAGTTATATAAAACAAATATTGAATGTTATTGGAAAGCCTCGTTGAATGTAACATTCCATATTTTGCTTCATGAAGATATTCTTACCATTGTACTCTTTAGCATTCTATATTTTTATATTATTTTATGTGATAAGAAAAAAATAAAACAATTAACATAAAAATAAAAAATAACGCCTAGTATAATTTTGGTGCATTGGGGTAAAAAATACCCATTGCGTTAATCTGAATCTTCTGTATGTTCTTCTAGGTGACAAATATTTAATCTACATATCTTTATTGCAAAGTTAGCCATGTTCAGACGCGGGGTATTTAACTCAAGTAAAGGGTATCTACCTCGAGTAAAGTGCCCAGTCATGCGCGTCTGGACAGGAGTCAGGGCAACTTACCCAAACCTTAACCCAACAACTTCCCAATATTATCCCAGGGTACGAAATAGTTGTGGTAAATTCATGTCGGCGGGTCATGCTAAAAGGTTGGGGTAAGTATGTACGAACAATCAGTCATGTTAGCAAAAATATTTGTGCTATTTTATCCGCACAGGTTATAAAAAATTTAAATTTAAAAGTCTGAATGTACCTATGGTATATAAATTCACTTGCATACTAAACATTTACTGTACAAACATTTACCATTCATCTTAACAGTTTGAGCCAGGTGTACATCCTCTCCAATGGCATATATACCCTGAGTAACACTCACCCCTAAGATGCAATACACACAGATTTTGAATCGACCTCCAAATCAACCTGTCTAGAATGAAACTATTAGTTCTAATTATATTTGCAGGAGAATATTTTTATTTGATTTATTTTTAATTTGTGGAAATCAGATGTATCTTTGTTTAAATGGGATAAGTACAATCTTAGCACACTAAATAATATAACAAATTAACTGGACACAAACCTGACATAATTCAACATAACTACTGGGAGAGAATCATTAAACAAGATTAATTTTGAAACAATCTTGAAAGAAAAGACATGGTTAATATCTATCGTAGTCGCACTATCCTAGCACACTTTGTAAGGCATATAATTTGATAATTAGAATTATGAATCAAAAATTCATTTCAAATGTGAAGCTTGCAAATCACCTAGTCACACTTCTACACTTTAGATATTGCATAATATATGGTACATGGCACACTACAATCCTATCAAGATATAATGATTGAATTGGAACACTTGGCTTTGTGCCAAGAATTCTACTACTATGAGTGGGTTGCCGCTACATCCCAAGACTGCAGTCACGTGACACTGCCGCACTGATGCCCGTCTGCCAGCGGTGAATTGGGAGCGAGTTGTCTGACTGTCATGACAACTGTGAAGGATTTGTTACGTACAATCCAGACTAATTCTTATTACGTGCTTTCATCATGTGATATATGCGAGTGGTATATATGGCCCACACAGACATAGAAAAACATGGTCCAATATCCCAACACATGACCCAACAACAAATTAGCAGCCCATGGTATTCCTCCATGTACTGTCTGGCAGAGGTTAGATTGTATGACGAAAGCAAGACAGTTATTACGTAAATGGTTTAATCAAGAGTAAATCTTCCACATGATTGGGTAATCAAATTAATGCCATGTGAGTACCAAAGACAGTTCAACTATGAGATTGTAAGACAATCTCCACAGTCAGAATAAAGAGAATAATATTATTCTGTTTATTCAATACCATGCTTTAAAATGCATCTTTAAACATATTGAATATAATTATATGTTTTTCATGCTGATTTATACTATTATCAATAATATAATAACCACAATTTTTGTGTATTTTTTTCTTATGACCTGTAACCTATTCAATAAATCCAACATTAGTATAGCATGAAAAAGGTTATCATTGGAGTGACTAATAGTTGTAAAACAATATAAGTCACATAATTGGAATAACCAATCTGAATGACCCATGACTGTTATGGAATTTATGTGTTTCAAACATACTTTCACTTTCAAATGCCACCTCTATCAGAAATATTTTGACAATGTGAAACAGCCTCTGAGCACTGTACAAAAGGCAAGAAATAAAAGGAACAAGAAAAAATACAATATAATTACACAAGAAGCTTTGAGTATGTAGCATTGTTAGTGAATTCCAGTGCTATCTTCATTAGATAGCATTATATATATATATAAATCAAGTAAGTAAATTCCAGTGTGTGGTATCTTCACTGTTAATGTATTCAAAGTGCCATCTTCAATAGATGGAATTGGAAGTGCAGTCCAGTGGTATCTTCAAGAGATAGCAATGCAAGTGAAGCTCAGTACTATTTCCAATAGATAGCATGTAAGTGAAGTCAATGCTATCTTCAGTAGATAGCATTGTAAGTGAAGTCAGTGCTATCTACAGTCGATAGCATTGTAAATGACGTCAGTGCTATCTTCCGTAGATAGCAGTGTAAGTGAAGTCAGTGCTATCTTCAGTAGATAGCAATGCAAGTGAAGTCAATGCTATCTTCAGTAGATAGCATTGTAACTTGTAAGTGAAGTCAGTGCTATCTTCAGTAGATAGCATGTAAGTGAAGTCAGTACTATCTTCAGTAGATACCATTGTAAGTGAATTCAGTGCTATCTTCAGTAGATAGCATTGTAAGTAAACTCATTGCTATCTTCAGTAGATAGCATTGTAAGTGAAGTCAGTACTATCTTCAGTAGATAGCATTGTAAATGAAGTCAGTGCTTTCTTCAGTAGATAGCAGTGTAAGTGCAGTCCAGTGCTATCTTCAGTAGATAGCATTGTAAGTGAACTCATTGCTATCTTCAGTAGATAGCATTGTAAGTGAAGTCAGTGATATCTATAATAGATATCATTTAAGTGAAGTCACTGCTATCTTCATTAGATAGCATTGTAAATGAAGTCAGTGTTATCTTCAGTAGATAGCAGTGTAAGTGAAGTCAGCACTATCTTCAGTAGATAGCAATGTAAGTGAAGTCAGTGCTATCTTCAGTAGATAGCATTGTAAGTGAAATCAGTACTATCTTCAGTAGATATCATTGTAAGTGAAGTCAGTGCTATCTTCTTCGCCACACATCTTCCACAGCGAGTTTTGTTACCTTCCCAGCATTTACGAATGCCGGTACCCATCTATACACCTGGGTAGAGAGGTCACAACCTGATGGCCTCGCTGGGGCTCGAACCCGCAACCTTCTGATTACGAGTCAGAGCCTTTTCAGCTCGGCCACCATGCCCCAATTATAAAGTGGGTGATTTAAAGGTTTCTGTTAGTCAGTCTTGTTAATCTATTATCCTGCGTGAACCACCTTGAACATCTCAGTAAGTTTATTCATATTTGTATCTAGACATGTTGCAGCACAAATCTCCAACTGAATCAAAGAATTGGCTACCTTATTGCAAATATGAAAAGTCTATTCTTTTTCTCACCTGCACAAAGGACTTTTCATATATTCCAGTGCTCAGCAATTGGATGTGTCAATCAAATGTGGGACTTCACCGTACAGAAACTGAAATTTAACAGAAACCAAATGCATTGTTATACATTATGAAAAACCTACAAACAATAGAGTACTTTTTACTCCACTACATCCCAAAGTTTTGAATCACAAGTGACTCAGAAGCTGGACCCAGACAAGAGAAAATAATCAAGAGATATTTGAAAGCTGGTTGCCCGGCTGTCCAGCCAGACAATGAGGCCAAATATGAAATGAGTTCACTTTATTAATTTCATATGCCGGCCTTACCTGCCATATATTCTCTCAGTAACCCTACACTTCAACATCTTACTTTAAATTGTAAATACTAAGGTTGGTGTATGTTTCCTCCTCAGATTTTCTTATTCAAGAACATTCTTATATACCCGGTGTTTGTTACACAATCACTTTGCATCTTATCTGGACCTGAGAAAGTTCTGGAGTTTGTCCAAGTCCAAATTACATAATTGTTGCAGACATTCACTTAAGTAAATCTGTTTACTCGAGGCTGTCAAGCCCGTATGTCAAATCACAATATTTTAGTGCCATGAAACTTTCAGGATTGGGTAGGATAGAACCCCATTTTTGCGGCATAAAATGTGCACAAATTTGTTCAATTCTAATCAAATTGCAACATGAAATATTTGCAACCATGAAAATTTGTGATTCCTAGCCAATCAGATAATCTGCCAAATTGTTCTGCACAGAAACATTTCTTCCTTGCAGTATTTACTTTCCCCTAATTGTTGCTGCTTCAGTCTTTTTGGCAAAACCAGATGAAATGGAAATGAACTTAATAACATTCTGCATCACACGATCTTGTTAATTTCTATTTTATATAAATCAAACATGATTGATAAATATCATATAATGAGCCTCACTGGAGCTCATTAGTCAAACCTGAAGGTCTTTTATGATATTGTTGTTGTTGTTGTTTCTTCATACCCGGTTAAATTTCTTTCCCTCATCTTGCATGTTTGTCTTTAATTACAAAATAGATGAATCCTGTTTTGAGGTGAACCATGCTTTTGGATATAAGCCAAATTTGATACGCAGTAGGAGACAGTATCTTGATTGAATCGGTGGAGACACGCCAAGATTTGCCCACTGCATGCATCTACTTTGTGATGACTAAGTAAACGGACTATGTCTTCAAGTCATCCATCCCCTATGTCATGTCATTACCAATTCAACAGTAAACACTTTTACTTTGTAACACATCAATCTTAAAATAATATTATTCTAAGGGGCATTAATCTGACTTAGAGACAAGGAGGACATTGCCAATTGATGCCACTAAATATTCCCCTGCAGGAATAACAGGGAGACCATACAAACAGGAATGAGGAGCAAAGTGCATCTTCATCCAGTGACTCAGGCCTCCAGCTTAAATCTGATTCAATGTCCTGGTCAGCAACTATGATATGAAGGTAGTTATAGCTCATAGCATTTCCTAACTAGAGAACAATTTTGAAAAGGAATATCATGATTTAGAGATTAAATCTTCATAACTAACACCATGAGGCATGTAGGATTTTAGCTTTTGTTAATAATCATGACAAAAGGATAACATTTGTAACATGGCAAAAGCACAATTTTGGACTCTAATTTATTATATAAAATGTCTGAACATATCAATCCACAAAATATAGGCTGCATCAATAAAGTCTGGGCAGGATTTGATATTTTTTGCATGAATGCTTTATCAAATCTGACAAAGGCTTTATTTCTTATCTGATAGTACAATAAATCAGTTTACTTAATTTCCTGTCAAGAAAATATTTTTCACAGCTGTCAGCTAAGAGAGGAATATAAAGAGTAAAAGCGTTAAAGATTATAAGCTAGTCAGACTACCTATCATACATGTCAAGCTCTAAATTAGAACAGAAACAGCCCATCCACTTTGCAGCACTAGACGCTGTTAAGTAATTTGTCTCAAAATCGGACGGAAAAGGTCAAAGAGGTGAGAGAATGACCTGCATTGGCTTCTGCAGTGCAAAAAAAACGTCAAGAATTCATCTCTATGTAAATGAGCTCTCATGCCCCGATGTCTGTTAAAGAGCGAACAAGTGAGTGAACGTGGGACTTTAAGAAACATATAGCGAGAGAGCGCTTGCATATGCCCGAGACCTGGTGAATATGAAACAGACAGGAGAGAGGAAAAAATCAGGTTTCCCTAGTGGGCATTGAAATGGACTTGGTATAAGTCTGTGCTAATTACAAGGGAGGGATGGGAACATTGGATAGACTGCAAACCGGCTCACATCTCAGGGAGATTATGCAAAATGGTTGGGATAAGCTGGGGGATTGACCTGGTGGAGAATATTTGATGATAAGATAGGAAAAATTGCAATCTAAAATGAAGGGATTTTAGTGCAAAAGGCAGTAAAGCAGATTTAGGCAAATACATTAAACTGCCCAGAGCTGGAATTGAATCATAAGATACAGATAACTAGTGAAAGATGCTGACCTAAAAGTGGTTCAGTATTGGTGAAATATAAGAGATGATGCATGGCTTTCTGTGATATTTCTGTTCAAATTTGCACCACCACAGTGAGGAAATTACAAGAAATCCTATAACTACAACATTTACCCCCAGATGAAATGAGGCACATTTTACTCAAAAGTTTTGCTGGCATATCTGTCAGGAGTATCTCCATTTATTTGTAAACCAGAATTGGATTTAACTTCAGCTTATCCAATAAAATACGGACCCAAAGGGTACCGTTATAATACATCAAACTTGGCTTAACTTTTCAAGAGAAAATTTCTCCAGAGAAGTTTACATACATTTATTGAGTCAATCCTTTAATATAAATTCCTTAGAAAAGTGCATATACATTAATCCTACTTTCCTGAAGCCGGAAACATTCAGGAAAGTAATCTGGATATTTGACATATTTCGTTCAACTTCTCATGCACTATTTCTCAAATTTATTAGTTACTTAATTATTACTATTTGTAAACACTTATACAATTACCTATGGTGATCCAATTATTTTCATATAATTGGATTCAAGATTAAATTTGTGGCCCTGTCCCTTTTTTACCGCCACAATTTCTGACCTGGATAATCTTTACTTTCCCCTAAATACAGAGTCTGTCCCCATCTACACACAGTGTTTGCTCACCCGTAAGATACGGGGCCCTCCCGGGAATTTCCCGAGCCAATTCCTGATTACTCACCCGTAAGATACGGGGCCCTCCCGGGAATTTCCCGAGCCAATTCCTAAATTACTCGCCCGTAAGATACTATTTGTAATTTCCCCGAGCTCATGCCTACACTACTTACCCGTAAGGTACGGAGCCTCTCCGAACAAAGTGTGGCCCAACTTCTCGCAGAGAAGTTAACCCAACTTAATTCCTTGTATAAGATACGGACCCTCCAGGGAAATTTCCCGGGCCCTTTTGCACACACACAAGTGTGGCCCAATCTTATCTTATCATAGATAAGTTAACCAAAATTAATTCCTTGTAAGATGCATAAATGAAATGCAATGAAGAATGAATGAATGAATGAAAATGAATGAATTTAATACGAGGCCAACTTCTCAGAGAGAAGTTAACCCAAGTTAATTCCTTGTACAATACATTTTAAATGCATGAAAGAAATGAATTAATGAAAATGAATTAATGAATATGGGGCCCTCCAGGGTATTACCCCGAGCCCTTTTGCTGACACGCAAGTGTGGCCCCACTTCTTGTCTCGCAAAGAAGTTAACCCAAATTCTACGGGGCCCTCCAGGGAATTTCCTCGGCCCCTTTGCACACATGCAAGTGTGGCCCCACTTCTCTTTTCGCATAAGTTAATCCAAAATAACCTCAAAGATACGGGGCCCTCCGGGAATTTCCCTGGCCCACACACAAGTGTGGCCCAACTCCTCTCCTTGCAGAGAAGTTAACCCAAATTAATTTCATGTAAGATAGAGACGGGGCCCTCCAGGGTATTCTCAAGCCCTTTCCACACTCGCCAAGTGTGGTCCAACTTTTTAAAGAAGTTAACAGCAATGTATTAACCAGCAAGCTACAGAACCCTTTTTAAAGGGATTTCCTGAACACCTAGATCTGTATACCCAAATGTGGCCTAACCTCTCCAAGAGAAGTTAAAATGTGCACTTATTGAATCCTCTCCCTTGGTCAGCTTAACCGCCCTCTTCCTGGTAATTTGCCCATGCCCAGAAGCTACCATTAAAACGCAGACTGCAATACCCTTTAGGTCTATGTACCTCTAAATCCCGTACGATATGGATGCCTTCCCAGCCAACTAATGCTCCCAAGTGACTGTCCATAAAGGTATTGAATACTGGGATATGACCTAAATTTTTGGGTGTGGTGGGTGGGAAAATTGTCTTCACATTGGAGATCCATGCTTCTCCTTCCATGACAGATAAAAATGTGCCTAATTCTTGACCCACTGCAGTGTCAGAGGGTTATTAACCACTTCCCATTGGCTACTTCAAACAATGGACCTTAAACCTCATTGGTCCTTATACACCTGCTTATATAAAGCCATTACTAGGCAACCAATCAATAAATCAATCATATTGATTTGTCCAAGCACAAGCTATGGACCAGGGTTAGACTCTTTCACAGGAGGTAAATTTGTTTATTGTATAGATACAATAAACTTTATTAACAAGGAAACCCTAACAATCAGCTTCAATCTTGAAATATGAGTAGACATACATAATAATTCTTCATTTGCTACCTGGAAATACATTCAATATGTTTACAACATTACTTTTTATATTAAATTGGAATCATAAAACTAATCAACTGACCTCATGTTAGTCTAGTTGATTAGTTTTATGATTTCAATTTAACATTTAATTACACCTGAATGAATGACAACCTTCACAAACATATATACAACATTTGATTATTTTACAAAGTTGCCACTTATTATTTCAAGCAATGCTTCCTTATGTACTGGCTGCTAGAGTATACATCATGCAGCAATGCTTCCTCATGTACTGGCTGCTAGAGTATACATCATGCAGCAATCAATTAAAATAGTACTGATCATTGCATAAGTACTGAAGATAACAAAAATTATTACATACAATGCTATCTACTGAAGATAGCACTTATTGCATATAATGCTGTCTACTGAAGATAACAAAGATATTACATATAATAATGCTATCTACTGAAGATGACAAAAGATATTACATTTAATGCCTTCTACTGCCGATAGCACTGATTATTGCATATGATGCTATCCACTGAAGATAGCACTTATTGCATATGATGCTTTCTACAGAAGATAACAAAGATATTGCTTTCTGCTGACAGTAGCACTGATTATTGCATATGATGCTATCTACTGAAGACAGCACTTATAGCATATAATGCTATCTACTGAAGATAAAGATATTACATAATGCTTTCTAGTGAAGATAGCACTTATTGCATATAATGCTATCTACTGAAGATAACAAAGATATTACATATAATACTTTCTACTGACAATAGCATTGATTATTGCATATGATGCTATCTACTGAAGATAGCATTTATTGCATATAATGCTATCTACTGAAGATAGCAAAAATTATTACATACAATGCTATCTACTGAAGATAGCAATAGTTATTCCCTATCCACTGAAGACAGTATTAAAATACTAAATGGTCATGATGGTTAGAGGGGAAACTGGGTAAGCTACTGGTTACAGGCCTATCAACCCAATCCCAGTGGGTGAGGGTGATAGGACCATAGCCAGTAGGCCTGCCAAGGGGAAAATTAGTTGCCCTATTTCCTCGATATAAACCATGAAGTATTATTGTATTTTATGAAAATCATCAAAAATAACTCATTGGGAAATGTGTCATTTATGATTGACAAATGAATTGGCATAATCATGATAATGAACTCATGAATATTTATGAGTAATAACATTGATTATTGTATGCTATCTACTGAATATATAAATGATTAATTTGTTACATATGATGCTATCTACTAAATATAGCCCCGATTACTCTATATGATGCTATCTACTGAAGATAGCATTGATTTGATTTGATTTGAGTTTATTTATGCATATTATTCAATTTACAGAGTTGATTATTGCATATAATGTGGTGGTTTTATTTCCACAGATCAATAGATGCCAGCATTCACAAATTTAATACCTTGCAACAAAATTGCAATACTGGAAACCTGCAAAAATATCTGTATGCAGAAATGTTGGCGTACTAAAGATAACAACAATTGTTACATATGATGCTATCTACTGAAGATAGCATTGAGTATTGCATATGATGCTATCTACTGAAGATATCAGTGCACGATTATTGCAAATGATGATATTTACTGAAGTTAAAGCATTTCATATTGCATATGATGCTATCTACTGAAGATAGCACTGATTATTGCATATATCTACTGAAAATAGCATTAATTATTGCACATGATGTTATCTAATGAACATGCTGAAGATACCACTGATTATTGTAAATGATGCTATCTATTGAAGATAGCATTAATTATTGCATATGGTGCTACCTAGTAAAAATAGCATTGATTATTGTATATGAGGCTATATATTTTTAAGTAGATAGCATCATATACTGATATCTAGATAAGCATCATATAAGCAGATATCTTAAAAGATACCACTGACTATTGCATAATGATGCATGATTACTGCATATAGATCAAGTACATAACTCCTTACCCTATGTTGTAAAGTTCTAACATAGTCTTTTAATCATCAATGATCAAAAATTCCCATTTGAAACTAAGATTGGTATCAAGTCTAACCTTGAAGCAGAGGCTTGTCTATACCTACACACATTGAAGAAATTGCCAATCAGGTTTGCAGGTCCCAAGGTGACTACGTACATAACCATATGAACAGCTACATAAAATTAAATTTACACCAAAATTGTAGAAATTTGGGTTGGATCTATCCCCTTGTGCCTAATTACTAAGCATTTGTCCTTAATAATAAGTAGGTTTTAAGCAAATAATTCCAATTACACTGTTAAAAATATTGTAACAGCATTGTCAAATACAGTGCACAATATAATACAAAAAACTTGAAAGAATGAACGCCCCTGGCTTGTAATCTAAATGTACAGGTGCACTCATGATTTCTTAACGTCTTAAAATGGATCAATAAAGACTAAATAGAACACCATTATGTTTCTCCAGTTTTAGGCATTTTGTTTCTTGATCAGTTGTAAAGGATGATATTCTAATTGGCAGCCTCATCCCCACATCATCCCCATAATTGATAACCTTGTGTTTTTAATAACCTTGTGAAATATTAAGGCTAATGTATGTTTTGTTCTGATTTTGTAAGTGAAAATTGTGCACATTATAGCCCCTGGTTAGCCCATTAATTTAACATGGTATTCTATAGTAAAGCTGGTATTATTTGTGACACATTCAGCATTGCTAAATCAGATCAAATGTTGCTACTTATTACTGGTAAAGCTATATGCCTGTTTGAAGGAAACAGCAGGCATGTGTCCTATACATCTTTGTTTCAAGTGAACATTTTATAATTTAAGGGCTGGGGTATGAGCGTTTGGACAGTATTTATTTTGGGACATTAGAGCACATCAGACATATCGAATTGCATTCTGAATCTGAAGAATGTCTTTCTGATATCAAATAATTTTGATTTTTTAAATTGCAATTTAGTACACATTTTATGGCAAATCATTAAAATTGATATTTTTGATATTTAGAGTACTAAAGTAAACTTTATAAATCTGATGATTTATACTTAAAGTGTATGTAGGTGGGATGAAAAGCCCGACGATCAATTGAAAATTTTGACCTTTCGTATTGAATATATGGATTTTTTCTCCAAAAACACCCAAAAAATTAGGTCTTTTGGGAAAAAATCCATATCTTCAATACGAAAGGTCAAAATTTTCAATTGACCGTCGGCTTTTCCTCCCAGCTACATACACTTTAAGAATATATCATTAGATTTATATAATTTACTTCGAGGACTGTTAAATATCAAAATTTGAAAAATATCAATTTTTATAATTTGTCATAAAATTTATTATATCGTGATTTTCAAAAAATGAAAATTATTTGATATCAGAAAGACATGCTTCGTATTCAGAATGCAATTCGATAGGTCTGAGGTGCTCTCGTGTCCCACAAAAAATACTGTCGAAATGCAATAAACGCTCATTCTAGATCCCTTAAAGCACACATAAAACAAGGTCGAATAGCTGAAGAATTGCATGACATGTTTGATAAACACAATGTCCAATTTTTATGAAAAAAATGCTTGTTTTTAATTTTTGGGCATTTTTGTAAAAAGGGTATTTACATCAGGGTTTATATGCAGGTATATGAAGAGAGTGGTAATTGAGTGCTATCACCTTAGTTTTCAATTAGTTTTAAGCTTGTAGAAAAATTTGCATTTTGTTTTTCATAAAATTTGCACAATATGTGCTTTAAACATTATGGGTATCAAATGCAGTAGTTCACTTATGGGAACCTGTCCTTGGAAAAATACCTGGATGCTTAAGAAATATAGGTGTATACCTCATCAGTTGTTTGATTTTGTTCCATATGGCTCCATCATGAAACAAATTTTTATTGCATGCAGTACCGCTGTAACTAGTAACATTTTAACTATCCAGTCTTGTCTGATTATGTGTGCATGTCACATTTTTTTTTTTTTCTTTCCCAATCCAAAGAAGACCGCAAACAACACACCGTATTTAACATTTCCTTCACAGTATTGTTAATACAATTCTCTAGAATGTCTTAAATTCATGGGAATTACAAATGAAGCACCCCTTGAAAAAAGCTCAAGAGCTTCCTTTCAGAAAGCTTACTTTTAAGAATAGGAGGTACAATAATGTAGTGGCGCTGATTGCTGCCTAGCTCCGCCTATTTGGCAAGCATTAATCCCGAGCAATGTGCATACATCTCGGAAAACAATTTACATAAAAAAAAGATGACTGGTTTCTTTAAAAGATAAACTCAAAATATGCTTTAAGTATAGAAACCCATTTTTTCATAAAATTGCTGGATTTTGTTTTCTTTAAAATCAGCTTAAAATATTGCAGAAATCCACTTGAATTTAATCAATATTTGCTAGCTTCGTAAGATTTTGTTTCTGCATTTTCACAACCTAGTTTAGAAGTATTGTAAAATTAGAGGTTAATGCATACATATCACTTTTTGAGCGATAAATTGTACGCGTACTGAGATGTTGATGCGTCTAATGCACAAGTCCCGCAGGGGGAGCGCATTTTTTAGACGCATCAACATCTCAGTATAAATTTTGTACAATTTCTCAAGCAACAAGTGATATGCATATATTAACCTATTTCATACACAAGAAAAAAATCCAATGATTTTTGCTATTTTTATAACGAAATTGTCACTAAAAATGTTGCAAAATACAAGCAAATATAAATGCATCAACCCTACTGTTTGTAGTACGCGGAGTGTGCGCCCGTGCATTATACAAAATCAATGCATGGTTCGCATTTTTCTAACATTTGTTCTGATTGGTTCTCACAATCTAAGAGTGTATAAATAATATATTGTATTTCTGTATATTTTTTGCAGTACAAAGGTCAAGGAAGGAGAGGATTTCTGCAACTTACCCATAAAGCATTTATTAGATTTATTAATATTTTATACTTTGCAGAAGCTCTTTAAAATATAGCTTCATTAAATCTGCCTGGAAAATGCAGTTGCTGTTTTGGAAGCAAGTACCTTACACTTAGGACTCAAGTCAATTACTATTTGTGAATACACAGTAGAATTGTACTAAATGCAAATATCCTTAGCTTATAACGTCACTCACTCCACTCCGCATACACATTCATACTAACTAGTTGCAAACTACGCACCAATATTATTTACTTCATTCTCAAGTGAATATTTCAGTCAAATTCAGTCTTAATGTGGCTATAATTAGATATTTATAAGCAACTTTGTACTGCTCCCTGTTCAATTGTCATTTGGTGTGTAGGTGGGTAGGTGATTGATGTATGCATGGGTAACTTATGGGTTGTGTGGGTATATTGATGCATGGCTAGACTGCTTAGCAGTCCCTTTTTGATAAACAATTACCCCCAGCTACGCCCTTCCATAAAATACAACACATCCCCAGTGACCACTCTGTCCCAGAGAACCTCTCTGACCCAGAGAACCCCCCTTATTTCTTGTAGAGTCACCTTTTTCGGATGGGAGCGTTTCTCGTTCTGAACTTGTAATCAATGTCAGATGAGATGATATTGAAATGTTAATCTCAAAAGGGCCTATCAAAGTAGACTAATGCATGGGTAACTTATATGGGTTGTGTGGGTGATTGATGCATGGGTAACTTAAATGTTACCATGGTTACCCTTTTGTTTTTATGAGGATGAATACTTTCTAACAAAAGGTGATATATAGGAGAATGGTGTTTTTAGTCAAATCAAGATAAACAAATTACTCACTCACAAACTTCAGTATTAACAATAAAACAGAGCTTTTACCATATTGGGTACTATGGAAGCAAATTATATTAATGCATACTATTTATTAATTTTCAGCATTTTATAAGCTTGTGAATAACAGCTATCTGACAGACAAGCTGCATTTTTAGCTAAGCACCTGCTGGGAATACAATTAACATCAACTCAAATTTTCAATAAATATTCTCATCTATTCTTTGTATTGTACCATTTAATGTGATCCTAATATTTATCATGAGAAAACATTTACCATGTTGTATCAGCTGAAAGAAATAAGATTGAAACATTAATTCTACAATTCTAATAATAATAATAACAACAACAACAACAACAACAACAACAACAACAACAACAACAACAACAACAACAACAACAACAACAACAACAACAACAACAATAATAATAATAATAAGATTAAACAAAATTTTAAACATGGCTGATACTTAGAAAATGATCATTGAGGAGCAACAAGCGTGCCGCCGTTGCTTGGTGGCGCGCACCCTCACTAATATCACCATCCACTATTGTGTGATATTATACACCAGAAAACCAATCAAATTATGTGAATTCTTTATAAGACACACCCACTGAATAAGAATACATGATGTTGTCTTACATTATAATAATAATATAAGACGCTAATGACGTCAACTTTCAATTTAATTAATTCCAACTCCAAGATGAGCTTAAATTGTTTATAGAAATCAGATCCATGAACTGACAAAGGAATTTATAAACAAAATTTAACTTTTGCTAACACAAAATAACAGTGACAAAAACATGTGACTTACTGAACTGTTTTATTTTTAATGGGATGTTGACTGGTATTGACTGGTACAATAATAAAATAACTAACAATAAATAGCTTCATTAGATAAATACATTAAATAGCAGTTTTATGGTCAATAGATTTACTACCACTTCATTGCCCCTATTGGATCCATGTAGGGATGGGATGATCCAGGATCCTGTGAAATCATCCTAAATTGGCCTATTTCTGGCAAAAACAATTAAAGGCAAAAGAATCTCAATCCCTACTGATGTTTCCATTTTCAAATCCTTGATCTGCCTCAGATTATCCCACACTGTCAAAAAGAACAAAAATCTTACGACCCACTCAACTAAATTTTACTGTTGGAACGTGGGTGCACAATAGCAAAAATAATAAATCGATGCATAAATATTACCATAAAGAAAGCTTTACGGTCAATATTTTTTCATTAAGTTACGCTAGACCTACTTAACCAATTAACCAACTAAAACAGAATAATAATTAAATCTGATGACTAAACAAGCTATTATATCTCCCAAATAGGATTGGGGTTTTATCAAAACTTGACCAATCAATCATCATTATTAAAACAACCCCTCAAAGCCATTAGGTAATTCAACTAAAACAAGCAGATTAATGAGCAAAATTAGTCTTACTCACAGGAATCTCATTAAAATACATGCTGTACTGAAATAATTATTGAAGAAAGAAGCAAAACAAGTGTGTTTTCATGAATATATACGCAGCCCTTACATAATGCTGTGCAATTTTGTTTTTAATATTCCCCCTACACAGAGCTATATCATTATGAAATCTGAAATCAATGGTGAAATTAAATCAGCTTCTTTAATAGTAATTAAGATTTTGAAATTTGAATGAAATTAAGGTGTTTTAAATCTTGGCCTATGATCATAGAAGCTATAATCATGCTAAGATGGAACAACAAAGGAACACAATTTTATTAATGAGAATTATAAACTTCTTGAAAAGCTTGATGGTAAGTGAAAGGGGTAAACATTACTATTGCAGTTTGGAGGTGTTTTTTATCATTCAAGAAGTATTTTCACATCTAACTGTTATGACACAGTACTTTACTTTATTATAAATATGTAATGCTTAACTTTTGTACTATCAATAACAATGCTATATGTGTACATCCATATCAAAACGATGCACTTGTCGGCTGCTACATGTGTCTCATTTCACATAATGGCTAGGAATAAATAACCAGACTCATCTGAAGTGAAGATCACTTTAGGGCTCATATTGAAATTCCCTTACACAGGAAGGTGTGCGCCATCCTGCAGCTTTCCTGTGCTAGCCTTCTTTTGTTAAAATCCTGGGCAGGGTGTATCACTGGTGCATATAATCCATCCGTTTTATGACCGAGCTTTCCTGAGGCGCGCGCTTAGCGAGGGGAATCCTGTCTTCTTTCTGTGTGAAAACGTGGTAGGGTATTTCAATATGAGCCCTTAAATCATCCCAAGTCACATGGTTAAAGAATGTTCTCTGTATTCCAAAACCATGTGACTTGGGATGATTTGAAGTGACCTCCACTTGAGATGAGTCTGGTTATTTATTCCTAGATATTAAGTGAAATGAGACACATGTAGCAGCCGACAAGTGCATCGTTTTGATATGGATGTACACATATATGAACTGATTTTGATACTTTTAAGTATACCTAAAAGACTCCCATTAGAAAATATTTTCACAAAATTGACTTCTGATGAATAAAGAATAATGCAACAAGTAAAACAGTACGATAATGATAAGCAAGGAGTCACTGACATTTCCTTTTTATAGCTAATTATCAAAATGTAATTGAAACAGCTGCCATTGTGTTTTCCTTTATGAATATATTCATGAATCTTAACAAACACTATGCTAATTGATACATAGATCATCACAGGGATTTGACTATTAATACAGGGGTATATAACCGTCTTCTCTCTGAAAATATCAGCAGACGATCAACATGGTATCAAATTGTGAGAAAAAAAATCAAAAATCAAAATATTACATTGTGATATGCAGCTGAATTCCATGAAGTCTGGTATTAGTTCAATCAGGAGTCTTGAGATAGTCTTCTTTTATCATCACTGATTCTTAAATTCAGATACCTAATACTATTTAACCAAAATATCGCCCACTTATGCAATCTTCAATATCATTATCATCATCACTTATTTATGTTCACCTATACATTATAGCATTAATTTGTTGAACATGAAAGTTAAACAATATTGCAACATGATATTTCAGTTGTTAAATGTGATCGTATAGAATTATTGTGCATATCTAGATCTTCTAGGAATTATCAGCCTACCTGTTTTGGTGAATATCTATAATTAAGCCATAGAATGCTGATGAGTATGATGCTAATTGTCAAGTTTTAAGCCACAGGATGTTGACAAGTATTATGTGATGTTATTGATCAAGTTTTGAGCCCAAACCAGAGCACTGAGAGACAAATGGATTTAATATGCATATTAATACATAACAGAAATCCCCCAAAACAGAGGAAATAATTTTTTTCTCTAGTTTGTAACCAGGGGAAGCATGAAGTGCAGTACATGTCCCAACAAAATCAGACAGGTCCATAATAGACATATAGACCTACTTGGCTCCCTTTGATCATAATGTCCCACAAATTGAGAGTCCTTTTCTAATGTAATTACAGCGTAATTGTTTTCAATATATAACATGTATAAAAGCGTTAATAACTATGTTGAAATTTCCAGTAGGGAATTTGACCTCTCCTTCTGGCAGTAACACAAAAATTCAATTTGTTTTAAATATGACTCATTTGATTGCCTTATGAAATGTTAAAATATGACCAAAAGGTCCAAATTCACAAGAAAATCCAGGTTCCCAAGAGGGACCTGTCAATCTCAGAATTTAGCAATAGAATTTGGAGTTAACAATAAATATTTTATGTCTTGGCATAGTTTATTCAGTCTTTTACAATTTCAAGCTCTTCAATGAAACATGTTGAACAAGTTTGAAACTCAGTAACACTACAAAAAAATGCAATACCAAAGATATGAAACAATCCCATGTATACTGAATTGTTGAAGAGTGATATGGTATCTGGTGATATGCATGTCAAATCATTAAACCTATTTTCTTGATACTTCAAATACTCTCCTACTTGTAATGTATAAACATCCGAGACCAAATTAATACAAATAAAGCATGTTATCTAGGCACATAATATGAAACCCAGATTTCCTACAGAAATCTTTTTTCTTCTTCTACTCTCTATAAACTCTTTTCCTTTCTTTTTGCATGTCTTTATTTATGCCTTGTAGTAACATACACATAGAATAATATGAATACTTCTATCTTTAGAGTTTTCATTGTGTTGTTACTTATAATTTTATCTTATTTGATTAATAGTAGGTTAATTACATTGCCCATCATTTTTACAACAAAACTGACCACGGTATGGAAGTATTTTGGGCATCATCATTTTTGCTAATTTAATAATGTAACTATTTTAGATTTTGTTAGCTAAATCAACAATAGAATATTGCAAATATATGAATATATTTAGCAACACTATTCCTTTCGATTTAATTACTAACTATTTTTAGAATTTCATAGCTATTATTTTATTTTAATTTACAGGTCTACAGATCATATTGCTATGTTTATCATTATTAACAGACAGATAAAGCATATTCCTATCAATTAAGTTCATTATTTTACGGCACTGATAAATAAAGTGGCTCATAGGGATAGCTTTAGTCATCCAAAGATGATGGTAGTGAAAACAAAGCATGATGGTTTTTTATCATTTTCAGTCTCAAATGACCTTGTGTATAACTTTGAACACCACCATTACATACATATAATTATTGTAAAACTGCAGAACTCCAGGGGGGGCACTTGACTTTGGAAATGATGGGGGATGTGAGGACAGCAGTTCTTCAAGAGTCTTTTTGTGAGAGCCTAGACACTGAAAAAAGGGGAGGTCTTTTAGTGAGGTCCCTAAAAAGGGGGTCTTTCTATGAGATTGGGGAAAATCTGACCAAAAAAGGGGGTCTGGGGTTCAGTGAGACTGGGAACAATTTGCAAAAATTTTGAAAAATTTGAAGAAAAATACTACAAAAATGGGATCATTCAGTGAAAGATTTAATATCAGAATTTCCCAACATTTTTGATAAAAGGGGTCTTTTGGTGACAGGAAAACAAAAAGGGGGTCATTGGGTGAGAGGGAGATCAGTAAAACAAAAAAGGGGTCATCGGGTGAGAGGGAGTTGAAAAATTGGGGTCATGTGGCAGCACATCCCAGTCACCCATTTTTAGTGAGTGCCGGCAGATCCCAGTTAAATAAAATTGAATCCCATGCACATCAATTCAAAGCTACACCATATTTTATTTTTAGAGTACTGGTAAACAGTAAACTGTGATTTCATGTATAGTATAGATTTAGAAGACACATTTGTTTGTTACTTCTGCAGGTTGAGTTGACCTGGTCAGCATGTCTGCATGGCCCTGTTTGACAAAATGACAGTTTGTTATTAATTTAAAAGAATATGTTTTCTGTGTCATATTTTTGTAAATCTACTCCAATTTGTTAATTAAATGTATTCTATGTAACCTTGCCAACATACTTTAACATTATATTTCATTATCAACTTTATGTTAAAATTTTTCTGATGTGACCATGAAGATTTGAAGTAAAATACTGTCAATTCACAAAAATTATCCTTGGATTTTGAATAAGCTTACACTTTTCAGTTACAATAACTTGATCCAATTCACTTTCTGGCCTTGACTTACACAGTAATCTGAAAAAGTCCAATGAATTTCATTAGATATGTAAACGTGACAACCAAAAAATAAAACTGCACAAAAATATGCTGATTTATAAATAAATTAGGGATGCATGCATGTAAAGAAAACACACTATTAAATACTTGGTAGTTAACCCTAACGCCCTCGCTGCTTTTTGGCGAGGGGGGAAGGAAAGGAGGAGGGAAGAAAGAAAGAAGAAGAAAAAACTTTTTTTCTCGGGTGCGGTTTTGAACCACCGACCCATCGGGTGCCAGACACGTGCACAGGCCTACCTTGCCATGGGGGTGTAGCTTGCCCGGCCAAGCTTTCCGCGACCATATGACTGTTCGCATGATGACGTAATCGCATCACGTGGGATACCTGCCCATGCCTATGCTTTGTGAACTGTGGTTTTGTGTTGTTTAGTATGGTTTAATGAACCCTCCTCAGATTTGCCAATTGCTTCTCTCAATGTGCCTTTCCCAAATCACAGAGCCTGTACTTCTGCAGGGGTTCAAATTTGCAATCAATTGCGGGAACCTGTTTAGGTTCTCGCAAAAGGCTTTTGCGAGAACCTTTGGTTTGTGTGAACATTGTAGTGCAGGCAGGCCTTGTCTTTTGAGGCTAGTGAGAGCGATCACTCGCCATCACTCGCCTAAAATGAAGCTAAGGAGTGTTTTTTATCACTCGCCTACATTTGGTGCACTGTAATACTAATACAAGTGATTAAAATCACTGGCCTACAGCTCACCTGACAAGTTTTGAGGAGAGTGATTTGTCACCCGCCAGCAGTTATCAAAAGACAAGACCTGTGCAGGGTGAAATATTCAAAAATTGTATTCATCTATTGCTATGGTAGTTAATCCTGTTGCAGAAAGGTAAAATGTAACGCAACATGCGATCTGAGAACAAATTTTGGTTCTCCTAGTTGTAACCCGGGAGTTGTAATCCAGCGAGAACCTTCAGGAGAACCGGTTCTCGGGTTCTCCTCAAATTTGAAACCCTGACTTGACCTCGGTATGTTTATGTAATTATACAGATTGCCACTCTTAGTCAAAATTGTGAGGATCTATACCAGTGAGCCAAGCTTATTTCATCTATATTTTTATCTACATTACTTAAGATATATTCGATGCAACAAGCTTTTGTTATGCAATCTGATTCAAGTCATTTTTATCTTCTGACAAATGTTTGTCGACAATAAGCTCATTCAAAAATCTTTACATTCTCCAATCAGCAATTGGTCATTGAAAATGTACGGTACTCTTTATTAATTAAGGGATTTTTTTACAAGACTGTTTCTAGAATTCTATTGACCTGGTTAATGCACTTTTCATATTAATTACCAGATGTCTACACATGATCTAATAAATACAAATAATATTTAATGTTATTTATATGGCAACAATAACTTGACCTGGTTAATACACTTTTCATTCACCAACTGCCTAGAATATAGTCAATCATCATGTGATTATAACAAATGAACTATTACATTTGTAATTTACACATATTTAAGGGTTGCAACAGATTGTTCACTATTTTGTTTTAACAGGTTCTTGCCACGCCCTGACCAGAATGATGTGAATACATACATTATACTGTATTCATATAACATTTTATGAAACAAAATAATTTAAATACTGGTGATGGGAGCAGATTATCCTCAACATCATTTTAATGTCATTGTGTGCTGCCAATGGAAAAGGGCATTCCAGCATCATGAAACAAACTCTGTAGCTATTATTTTCTTACATCATTGTTCACTTTCATTGCTCAAGACTATAGGTTTATATAATCACTACAAAATAACATGTTAACAAACAAAAACAGATTTCGTAAGTTGTTGACAATTCATTATATTTATCTAAATCTGTTATCATTCCTGAGAAAAGCCACGATAATCCCAGAGAAATAGTATCCATCACCAAAACAATATTGTGTAACTTGTTTTTCTGTGCAAAAATAGCTGTTAATCTGCTTAAGATAGGTAAAGATGACTCTTGATTGCACCTTTTTCACCTGTTGAGCTATTGGATATTTATATCTCAATTCTAAGATTTCTAGGATTCTAAAGATATCTGGCTCAAATTTGAGATACTTAAAAACAATGAATGTAAATTATTAAAGAATACCATGATCAGTATGCTTCAACTATATTTATAAATATGTATTTATAAATATGCATGTGACCACCTCCACGCTGACATAACATCTTGTAGACAGGAAGTCTGGAAGTGACCTTCGACACAGCGGGTGGTCTTCCTGTATACATTTGAATGCAAATACAGTAAACAGCACCAAAATTGTCTATTTTATTCAATTTAAATATTTTTTACTGTCGGCAAATACTTTTAACATGTTGTTTTTGATAACGTATTACAAAAAATTTGGAATCCCCCCATGTGTAATAATTTTGCTATTCAATTAATACTTAAATTTGATGATATTTATCTAAAGAGTTCCTATCCTAGTCTGTATTTGCCATAGAAGTGACATAATAATCGGATTTTACAATTTTTGAATAGATCGCCCCTACAGTACAATCAGATTGCACTAATCACCTGTGTATGTCAGCAAACTTAAATTGAATACAATACCGCTATTTAAAAAACTACTAATCTTACGCCATTCAAATCTACAAAAAACAAAAAAAACAAAAGAAAACCAAAAAGGTTATAGCCCTCTTTGAGAATAGATTTGCACTGAAATCCTTATGTGCGAGCATAAAGAATTCTGATTTGTTTCTCCTCCTGAAAACAGGGTCTAGTTTATTCCTTGTATGAGTTTGTTACTACATGAGTAAGTATTCATACATACTCACGATATAACGTCGTTTCTGATTGGATTTGCGCCCTTTTTTGCTGGTCATAAATACCGTTTATGACCAGTATGCAGGGCATAAACAAGCTGCGTCACGCAGCGTTGGAACCCAATTAACACGATCCACGATTTGCTAGTGTTGCGTACACGCGCGTGTCACCGCGCCCAGCGCACGCGGAGCGCAAAAGATGACGCGCATCACGCGTTTACTCCCGGCCGTTGACCTCATGAGCCGAGCTGCTTCCTGCAAGTAGGCCTACTCATTTTCTTCCAATTTATGAAGGAAAACGGTATGGAAATGTTATTTAAACTTTGTAAACCTTATTATTTTCATCTGTATTGAATTGCTAAGAATGTTGGGTATGTATGAACGGGGTTCATTCATAGGATTTCGGGCATGATCGCTGTTTATGCCCGAAATCCTATGAATGAACCCCTAATTCTCATAGTGCAAAAACATTGACATGCAATGCCCCTTTAAGTACACTAACAATGTTGCATTGACAATGTCTTTTATTGTAGACATTCCCTGAGACTTTTAAGTCTAATTAAAAGTAATCTCAGAACACTGAAATGAACTTCAATATTTCATAAGTTTGCAGAAAAAAATAAACAGAATAAAGCTTGCAAATTTGCACCCAAAGACACAATTTAGCTTAAATGAAAGAGCACTATAGGCTGCAGCTGCTTTCTGACACAAATCATTCAGATTTTAAAAAAATGCTAAGAAAATAAGCTTTTAGAAGTGATAACCCGTAGACATCTGAGATTTTTTTTCTATTGTCCTAATCAAAAGATGAAGTTGCACAATGTTTCATTGTATAAATGAGTTCAAGGTTAAAAGGATGTATAATGGACATGGCATGAGTTAAAAATTGTTGAGAAAATTGCTAAGAAAATGATAAGCTTTTAAGCATGACAACCCTTAAGATGTCTGAAATTTTTTTCTATTGTTCTGAAACAAAAGATGAAGTTACACAATGTTTCATTGTACAAATTGAGTTCAAGGTTACGAGGATGTATAATGGACATGGTATGAGTCATGTTATAATGTCAAAATGTTCAACACACACAATACACAAATGTTTGCCTCTAAAGCATTTGGCAAACAAGCTTTTTTCAGCTTATACATGCAGTATGTTATATTAGAGCCCCCCCCCCCAATCTAGAAAGGCTACACTTTGGCACAGAATATATTATAGGTTACATCATCTTAAATTTGTGTGAAGAAACTTTGTACATTTCGACTGCACTAAGATGAATGATACATGTACCTAAATTTATCCATAATTCACCGATTAATATTTATATTATGCAATATTTTATTGCATATGTGTACTACCAACCATCATGCATATTGCATAAATATTTGTTATAACTCAGGTTACCTGGTTCTCGATGGTTTGCGATCATTATATTCACAGAATATTGGTGGGCCTGCTTTTATTTGACAATGATCTAATCCTCACCAGGATCATGTCCACCAACTTTGAGCTCAATTAGTGCAATTTTAAACTTTAACCCCTGAATGACCTTTGACCTCAAATGACATCTGCTTGATGTACCCCTTGAGTGCACTCAATCCTCTTTACAGTTATTGTCAAACATGGAATCTCCATGTTGAGTATTTACCAAGCAAAAACAAAAGTTTCAATATATTCTCATGGGAATATCAGAAGAAAACCATTATTCCACATGGTAATGAAAACCTAATTGTGTGTGATGATAATTATCTAGGGGTAGTTTTTGATGAGATTCCTTTGATGGGCTCAGTTCTTGATCCATGATCCGGCAATGTCCAAGATCTTGTCTACCCAAGGGAAACCCTGGCCTACCGCAGTCTCAGTCCAAGCAGGGGTGTGAGTGACCTGACAGATAAAAAAATCTGAAAAAATCTAAAATTTGGAAAAAATCTGAATTCAGATTTTAATCTGAACTCTCACACCCCTGAGTCCAAGTCCTGAAGACTTTGTTTTTACTATCTTAGCTGCTAAGCTAGTGTTTTCCAAATGGTCTTCTATGATGACCATGAGCTCCTCTCTCAGAGATCTTTTGAGCAAGCTTTCTGCTCCACTTGACAGACAGTAAACACACTATGTTAGTCCAGCAAACTACCACAGTTTGTTGATGAAGATATTTCAGTCTGCCGCTTCTTTGAGTCAAAAATACAATCAAGCACTATTGGCTCTATACCGCCTTTGGTGTATTTTATTCTCTCCAATACGCAAAATACCAAAACCAAAGTTTGATGGTAACTTTTGTACTACTACTGGCTAACATTATATTCCACAGAGTTCCCTGTTGTAACTAGAGAAAAGTATATCAGTAAACATGCACAGACATTCAAATTCTATAACAATACAGAGCTCAAAAATTGTATGTAAACTCATCAAAATCATCATTAAAAAGTTCACATGACTTATCTCGCTAACCTTGCATCCTTTTGTGCATATTTTTGCATGGTTTAATATTATATTGGTACTATACTTGTGTGCTATAATATGTTTATTTTACCTTGTACATAACATTTGATTTACTTTTGTTCAGAAATCTTAAAATAGGTCTTAGCATTTTCTTTTATAGAAAACATCCAAACATTATTAAGACATCAAAATGTGTTTCTTTAAGCTGCGATACCTCTAAGAAAATATCTGTTCTCGTTAATTATACACTATTTGGCGCCATTGCGCCCTCTGTTGTTATGTACTGTTGACCTTTCATACGGAAGGGGTCGATAAAGATCAATAAAAGTCTGTCATTCGGACGCTATACCATACCATACATACCCAAAGATTTAATATTATCAGCAGGTTTGGTCAGCATAAGGCCAAGAAAAAAAAATTGTTTGCTTGCCCTCAAATGAATTTTAACAATTGGGTCGGTCGGTCGGGATTTCTTTTTTTTTCTTCTTTTTTTTTTTTTTTTAATTACTAGCAAACTCTACTGTTTGTATTAATTAAGGCTCCAAATATGAAAAATCAGACAATTTTGTTGTTAAAATGAATCAATTAACATTAAAAATCTACTAAAATGTTGAACACAAGCTCTAAAATACTTTTTGTTTACATCTTCAGAATGCAAAAATTTGAAAAGAAAAAAAAAACTTTTTCAGGAATTTCCAAAAATAGGGTCGGTATTCTTTTGTACAGTAAATAGAAAAAAAAACTTTTTTCTGATTTCTAAAATTAGGGTCGGTCGGTTGAGGGCAAGCAAACATCTTTTTTTTTTGGCCTAAGTATGTTAGAAGCAGTGATATGTCCAAAAATATCTGGACAAAAAAAAATGTACATTTTGAACAATTTGGACAAACTCAAATGACCTTTAACCTAGAAAATAACTTTTTGATAGCTTACTATGCATGGACACTCATCATGTCCATGAAGAAAGGGCCATTTTGGAAACTTGCGATTTGGTAGTTCACAGGATCTTGTGAATGGTAGTGACTAGTGAGCGTGGTAAAAATTGCATTGATCATTATATAGCGAGTGTGTAGAAGAATTCAAATATCACAGATATAGTTTTGTAGGTCCTGTGGTTCTTGAGTTATATTGTAAAGAGGGCTGAAACAACAACACTTTTGTAAAACATACATAACTCATTAACAACAATAAATCAAGCAAGTTCTCAAAGTATATGATTTGTAGAATGAACTATAAAGTGTTATTTCTCAATAATATATTGATTAAGATAATGAAAATCGATTTTTTTTTTTGGCTGCTTCGACCAACAATACATCGTGTACCCTTAACTGAAACCTTAAATCATATACACACTGATCCATCTAACATTCTATCAGTCAAACTATGCTGGGAGCCCACAAAAATTGTCATCATCATTATCAATATGCAATTTCCTGTTAAAGGTCCATTGATAAATACAACAACATAGTTGGGATTAGGGGACTGCCTGATGCGCAAGAAAACTAATCTACAGCAGATTTACAATCATATTTAATTTGTCAAATATCTTTATTCTTGGCAAAACTGACTTTCTAGGTTAATTCAAATAATTCCCTCATTTTTATTTATTTTTCCCTTAAATTATCTAGGTTAGGTATTCTCAGTCAATAACCACACAGGGAAAGGGTTTCTGTGTAAAATGAATGGGGCTCTCCATATCAATGACTGATAGGAAGCAAACACAATATAATTTAGTGATTTTTCTTTGGGTTAAAAATAATGCTCTTCAAAACATTTTGTCAGGTGGTTAGATGGACAGAGAATACAATATAAACAATGAACGGAAATTAGACCAGCTTATCCTAGGGCTGAGAATTCATTTTTCTTATTATTTTTTACCTTAATTTATTTTAAAATTTTCCAATGGCAACCTTATTTTGTGAAAAAAAATTATCAGACCATGTACACTAATACACTTTTTTGAGAACTCGCATATTAAGGATTTGCTTGACCACTGATGACAAATGATCTTGCCCAATTCTATTTATACATTTTTATGACAATTTTATGTTTTCTCTCACACAAAAATCAACCTTCACAAATTTAGTAATAATCTACAAGCAAATTGCAATCAAATAATATCAATTAAAAACTGCAGGTTACAAAATAATAAATTTACTAATATTTCAACATTTTACAGTTGCCCTTCCAAAATGTACAAAATAGAAATCAATCAAAATAAAATAAGACTGCTAAATCCGCATCATTCAAGGATTCGCCATGATCAAATTACCAGTATAATGATGCTCACATGGATTATCATTTGACAAGCCTGTGATCATAATGACAAGATGATGATTCAAAGTATCAGCTCACCTCTATTTTCTCAAGGTAAATCAGGGTAGAATTCTTAGATTTGGCTAGCTAACCTTGGCCTGAACTGTCCTTCCTGATCTTATAAGACTTCAATTTCAGGGAAATTATTGTTTAGACTGATTGGACTGTAATTATTTTTATTTTTATTATTTTTATTGAAATGCAAAATTATACTAATTTAGCAAATCAGCCAATAATCAGGTCCATATTGCACTGTTTGATGACAAAGATTTAGGCCTATATCATAAGTGTGCATGGTTTAGATCAGGTCAGCAAAGGTTGATTATTTCTCATAATCAATTTTTGTTTGAAAAATGACAGTTACAAAATTAAATTTCTTTTAAAGTTAAATTACACAGCAGTTTGTCATATAAAGCATTTTTCATTGAAAAATCGCAGGGGGCATTTATTGGAGGGGGCGTTTATTACAGCCAATTTGGTATGATTTTTTCGCCAGCCCATTCGGGGCTGGTACCTGTTTCAGGTTTGGGGTCAGTTTACTCAAGAGATTATATTTTAGTGGTATTGGAATGATTATTTTTTTTTACTTTTTGTGGTTAAATTTTTTTTAAAATATTTTAATTCGATTTGTTAGGAAAAGTAAGTATGTTTTGCCGTTTCAACGAACGAAAACGAGTGAGTATTACCAAAGTTATGTTTGAACTAATTAATTATGACTTTAAAAGTTTAAAGGCCTAAATGTAACAATAATAGTTAATATATATAGCATCATATGGTCAGCAGAAGAAAATCTGACATCACCTATGATGTCATATCAGTGTCCTTGACCGGGGGCCCTTACTCCTTGACCACTGAACAGCGTGATATCATGTTGATAACAGATCTATAGAATCAAAATCTTCATCATATCCCGGATCATATCACAGATTCTCAACAATCTGTGATCATATGGACCATATTGATGTGAAAGTAGTTATCTATCATATCCTGTGTCGTTTTATGGATAAAAATGACTCAAAATGTTATTGATGAAATGGTTGCTATCATAAACATCAGTTTTGTCTTTTCAACGGGAAAAATCCGATGCAAAATAAAGTTTTTAGGGCCTAGCTATAATATGGGCATAATTTATGCATATAGTATTGAACAATGTACCCCATTTGACATGCACTTATAGATAAATAAATTGTCTTACTTTATTAATTTAATAACTTCTTTATTATAAATAAAATGACACATAACTAATTAACTATTTGATTCATAAAATTACATTCAACAAAATGATTGAAGAGAAAACACACAAGGCACTAGGCAGACTGTTATAGAATGGAGTATGTAAGATGCCATGTCCATAGCTTCGCAGGAGTTTCCGACTAGCAATCAACATGATCAGCACATTCAGAAAAACACAGTTTAAGAGTGGAGATTGTAGTGAGTAACCAGTCCTTTATAAATGTGCTGGCCACTATCTATTATAATATAGTAGGCTTAAACTATACATTGCGAATTAATTAAGTTATTTTAAAATAAAATGTACATGTAAGTTAACTCAAACCGGCAGTGTATATATCGAAAGCAGTGAAATCGGACATTCCTAAGCGAAGATATTGAGTTCGTAAGTTCTGGTATTACAAAATTGGAAATTGAGATATCGTGGGTAAAAAGCTGAAAAGACAAAAAAAACCAACAACAACAACAACAACAACAAAACAAACAGACCAGAACAATTTGGAGTACATGTAATGAATTAAAAGAGTTGACATGAGATTAGGAATTAATGTTTTCTGCTGTTTCAGTGTGCATGTTCTCATCGTTGATGGTTTGGTGGACTGTCATGTAGATGTAAGCGTGATCCTAAAAATGCCTTTCACATTGACCAAAACTAATTACAAGACCTCTTCTACATTGAGGCTGGCTTTCCCTTTTAAAGGGAATTTTTATTATAAACTACTGCTTTCATATCAATATCTTGTAAGATCTGATTTGATTGTCACACCCTCTCCTTGCAAAGGAATCAGTAATGATACTAATGCAATGTAACAATGTGATTGATGTAACTAACTGTGCAGTCATTAATAACTCACAATGACTCCTGCAATACACAGAGACGCGCTAAAATGACTTTTGTGTGCATTTGCATGTTTGTGCTAAGTGTTATGGCAATGCTCACGCGTCACGCGATGCCGTCTTGCTTCTGTGATTGGTAGCTCTTGTTGTCGGCGCTAATGGCAAAATCGCCTCGTCAATTTTTTTGTAGGTAGTAATAACAATAATTAAAACTGGTTATATTTAACAGCGTTTTATGACATAAAATAGCATAAAATGCCATTTTGATTTGTTCAAAATATCAGATACGAGGGTAATGAATGACAATAATAACTTTACACCATCTATTTTGAGTACATTGTGTGAAATTGTCAGGTTTTGCTTTGGGTCTCAGTATTTCTTGGCCTAAAACAAAACCCTCCGATTTCATACAATGACCTCAAAATAGATAGTGCGTAGTTATTATTGTCTAACTGGTATTGTGTAAACTGTAAATATGTAGCTTTATCAAAATTCTCACAAGATGACACTTCTCTTACATCTGTTATTTTCAATTTTCATAGTTGCAAAAATATTCAATCTAATCATAGATCTAATTATTTATTTAATTGTGAAACTTGAATTTACACAACCAATAAAGGTCAAACCTCAAGTACATACTATATTTTGTAAACAACTGTTAAGGTCAACCCAGGTTATGTTTTGAAAATGAATTTATTAAAGCTAAAGATCACAGATATAATATATGACGTAATATATGAAGAATGAGGCGGTTGATTAGTAATCTGCTATCCACCATCCAACCATTTGAAAAATGAAGAAATGATTTATGATGTGATTCATCTGCTCAGTTCAAAAAGTTGATTTACCAAAGATTAATATTCTTTGAAAGTGGATATTTTACAAATATTCAATGTTATAAAATGGTAAGAATATATTCATGACCTACGAATATGGACTGTTCCATCATCCAGATATGTATCTTGCTTGGTTCCATTAAACAAGGCTTTTACAAATAAACATATTCAATACTGCCTTGTTTTTTTATTGTAATTAACTGTTATGTAAATGTTTCTTCCATTTAATTTCATAATTCACCAGGATTAGAATTCTCACCCTGTAATATGCATGGTATGATTGACTGTAATGCATTGAGCACTCTGGGATCCTGGCATTCAATAGTTTTTAAAAATGCACTTTTAGGTCTTTTCGCAGCTGATGCTAAAAATAGCCAAAATTGTCTATATCAATTGACCAATCAAATGACAAGAATCTTTGTATTGAGTTATATAATTTATTTTATTTGACAACAGCTGCAAATACTTGGCACTGGCACAAAGTTGCAAAATTAATATCACTGATTACAATAATATTAATGTCCATGATTTGTGTTCTAAAATTCAATCATTCCACCTAAAACAATCAAACAAACTGATTTTGCGCAATTCACATTCTCTGCAAATTCTATTTCTAGTGGCAAATTGGAAAATAAAAACAGAGACAATTTTGAAGAAAATGCAGCACTTTACTTATTTTTCACTACTTTTCATAAAGTGTGCATAGCACTTTCTTGCTACTTGACCAACTGCCAACTCATTTGTGGTTCAAGTGAAACCCTTGTATTTCAGAGAAGACCTTGGCCCAGACGGTCAGTTACAAATGGTCAGCTGGAAATCAGTCTCCAGGTCAACTGCTTACTTTAATACCTCATCATTTGCATAATTTATTTTACAATTTAATACCTTAAATACCTTAGTGAATGACAGATAAAAAAATATTTGAATATCTGAACACCTAGAGCCCTAGCAGGGGTTCGGCATGATGTTTGGGGGCAGCACCCCAAAAGCCCCTACTGAGTGATATTTCAATATTGATATTATTTTACAAAATGTCATGCATTTGGTTGTTGTTTCTTGGTGCTCATCTTTTATTACAATCATTACTTTTGTCCAAGGTTCTAATTACAAGTGAAACTTCTTGAAATATTTATCCAAATATAATTAAATAGGGCGTTTGAAAACATTGTCCTGTTTTGGTCATTCTAAGGTGCTTGAAATGAGAGTCACAAGAAGCAATCTGTTGAAATTGAAGTAGTCACTATTTATAAAAGAGAGAGATGTGTTTGTACTTTAGTCTACTAGGAACTCAAGCATTTAACTGCAAATATAAATTCAAATTTCTTACTATTCACAACTCAACATCATCTCTGTAACTAAATATATTGCCTTTATTCAGCAAGACTTCTTGATGGATATTTCATATCCTTCTTCTCCCATACTTACACCATTTTCTGCTTGTTAAATTCACAGCTCAAATATTTGAAAGCTGCCCAACAACCTCAAGTGAGGTCACTTGGCTATGAATATGATTGGCCAGAGATGTCACAAGTCCTTGGCCTGATTGGGTCACTTTCAATGGCCAGCTGGGTAGTTATCATTTATCACATGCAATATTAAGTTGCTGGTCAGTTACATGATTTGAAATTAGAAGGTGGAAAATCTATTTTCCATTCGTTTTTAGAGTATCATCTTTCACCATCCTCCAGTCTCTTCTTTCATAAACCTTTCAATGGTCAGCTGGGTAGATAATGCCTGGAATTAAGTGGAATTTGCCTGATCTGAAATTAAATGGTGAAAATCTATTTTCCATTCTTTGTTAGAGTATCAACCTTCATAATCCTCCAGTCCCTCCTATCAATGGGACAAAATCAAAAACTTAATGAAAATGGATTTATATTTAGATGACCTATTCTGTTCTGGTTACTGAAGTGCAAGCATTGACCTGGCCAGCCTTCCAAGCAGACCTTGGGTTCTGGTTACTGAAGTGCAAAGCATAAGAAGTGCAAGTATTGACCTGGCCAGCCAGCGTTCCAAGCAGATGCATCTTGACACTTTTCTGTGTAAAAGCTGATGACTTTGATTATCAGAAACTGACCTTATATAGATTGAAATGATAGCCAGAGTTGTTGCATCAATAGTTTGTTGTTACATCACTGATGAGATTTACGTAGTGACACGTAACTGTGATATTTTGCACTAAAATAGTCTTCCTTCTTGGCATGCATGATGATTTGTCATTTTCAAGGTATAAAAAGCTTACATTAGATCTGTACATCTTGTCAGCCTGGTCATTCATAAATAAAACAAAACAAAAATACAAACAAATAAACAAAAAATGATTGATCTAAATACACTTGTAATTGGTATAACTAAAATAAACTAAAATCTGGATTGCTTTGTTAATTCACAAAATGAAGCACTTTCCCTAATAACACAGCAGTAAGCACTACTCTGGGAAAATCCGGTAATGTTAAGTGTCATTGAAAAGAGGTGTTTGAAATTCTAGTCATTGAAAACTACAAAAAAGGAGGTTTTTTTTGCCAAATTTTGTCCTTGATTTTGCATGAAAAGGGGGGTAAATTTAATGAAAAATCATTGCAAAGGTAACACATATGGTTACCAACTTTTGCATTGAGTGGGGGCGGGAAAAGCATTGTCAGAAACATCAACAAGAACAGGTTGAATTGAACATGGAATAACAATGCACACTCTGCAGACCTTGTAATTCTCAGAACACAACCAAAATAAAATTGACCTTGCTCCAGTATCCATGACATTCCCCAAATGAAGGACATGGATATCACACTTCAAGTGGGATACACATGACATGTACTGTGGAATTTGGATACCAATTCCCTGGGACCAATTCCTGGAAAACAAACCCAAAATAACAAAATCCATGACCTTAATTGTTTTTGTATGATCTGTGTTCTGATTATGTCCAATGTCATCATCCCTAATCAGCTATCTATGCTGTTGAATTATGAATTAAATTTTGTGTTCCATGATTTGAATAAAAATCTGAGATTTTTTCACAAATACAACACCTAAGGGTTTGATTGTTGGTAAAAAATCAGCAAATGTTATATTCCTTTGAATTGAATGATGACACACAAACAGTAAAATCATATAAAGCATATGAGTAATGTATATCATAAAATATGATGATATGTCTATTTTTTCAGCAATATATAATAATTTCCTTATTTCAAGGAATAATATTGGTACTGGTCATTGTTTATAGCCTATGGGCAGGTTGATTTGCCAGGTCACTTGTCACTGGTCAGTCACTCACCAGGCCACACTTATAACAGCTGATCTAAGCATGCCATTCTATAAAACCTGAACTTTTTCCAGGTCATGGACATACAATCTCCCAGTCAAAATACTAGTAGACCAGAATGATTGAAATTTCTAAAATATTTTGGATCAAAGTTCACTGGCACAAGACCAAAATAAACACCACTGACCACTGCACTTCCATATAACTTTTGTTTTTGTTGAGTTTTTACCAGGCTTTAGTAACCATGGTAACACACATTTTGAAAGAACTTTGTATTTCTTTCACATACCTGGTATGCACCAATGTAGGCCTACTTACATCAAGAAAGAAAAGAAACTTTGGTAAATACTCCGCTGCCATGCATGGAAGTTAGCAACTTGGAACAATTCCCTGTGGTATGGAGGCCAGGATCTGCAGGGTCAGGAATTCCCCTTTTGAAGATGCCCACCCTGTGGAAGTCAGTGGATTTGTCAATTTTCAAAAGTCCCCATCCAGGGTAGGTGCCAGTGTACTCAGGGATCATGGTTACATTATTGATAGATGCATAAGGACTAGATCTAATAGGAGTAGCTGCAAGATATCAAAATATGACCTATAATGCCTAACTTATAGACCTACATCAACTTGAGTTACTACTGTTAGTGCAGTCTACATAGGATTCTATATCTACTACATTCACATCACTGTACTTGTCAACATGCGCAAAATTCATTCAATTAGCATAGCTTTCACACAGTAACTAACAGCACATTTGTTGTGACATTTGGCAACACCAGAAGCACATTGATGCATATCATCATAGATGAACTTCTGGATGGGGCAGCTTTAATTAGCATGAGGCCGCCTTGATATGTAAATAGCGTATTGTTATTTAAATTTTCGCCCAGACGTATTGAGGGCGACAGTCAGGTTATCCAGACGGAGAATGGCTGCATATGCCGGGCATGTCAATTTGCTGAGTGAAGGCTGATAATCACCTTTCTGTATAGGTAATAAGCTAGTATATTTCGTGTACCAGTTGGTTATGACAAAAAATTAGTATCATATTAAATATATTAAATGTATAAACTTTGAAATTTACATGAATATGAAGAACAGAGCTTCGAAATCTAGCTAAGTCAGGTGATGTGAAATTCTGCTGCGTGACCCCCTCTGCGTGGTAGAATTATATTCATAAAACATTGAATTTAACAGATATCATGGGTAGCCAACCACGATTTATCAGCATTTAAAATATATGTTAATTAACAAAGATAAATAATAAAGATTACAAATGGCAATTAACTAGTAAACAAGCCTGAAATCTTAAAATGTTGCCACGTGATTTCCCGAACACATGATATGTTAACATGTGACCACTATTCAGATTTACCGTAAATATTTGGAGTATGCTTGCACATCATGCACATACACTGTGCATTTCTTTACTTCCGTATAAAATCAATAATTCGTGCTGGGAGCCAAGTAACATTGTCTGCTCAGAGCAGATTGGTATTTTATTTTACTTGAGAGCATAATAGCTCATAATAGAAATACATAAAGACGAATAAGGCGCCATGATGGAAGGTCAGGTCGGGTATCAAAGGTTATTATAACTTAAATACTACTTGTATTTCCCACCTTGCCTCTGTCACATATTTCCTTCATATTATTGACAGCAAGTCCTAATTTTGACTTTGCTATTGCAAAATGTCATTTCATATCAAATTAGTAGACTTTCTTTGAAAAAACATATCACTGGTGCCTGATGGGAATACCCGTCCGCCATTGATATAAAATTGGATCGGTTGAGCCCATATTTATTGGTCGAGCTATGAGTTTTAAAATATTGGACGAGACGTAGTTGAGTCCAATATTTTACAACTCATAGCGAGACCAATAAATATTGGGCATAAAGCATCCAATTTTATCATTATTATGTTTTGGATCCAATATTATCACAACTTGGATCCATCAAAACATAATAATTCATTAAACTGGATCGTCTTCGCCTGTTTTGTGCCCAGATGTATTGGGGGCGCTATACTCTCATTGAACAGGCAAAGTTCGCAAAACTAACAACGTTGTTATTTGCCAAACTCAATTAACATGATCCAAGGGTCGAACATGAATTATTCATAACGAGCTATAACGGATCGATAACTGGCCTCACTTTCTAGCTAGTAAACCAGCTGAATTTTTCATAGATTTTGCGTTGCTAATAGAACAACCGTGAATTTAGTGTCACCCCCTTGATATCATGCAAGGCGTAACTGGATGATGAAGCATACCTTACTAAACCTTGACATTGACCATGTAATCATCAAAATATCTGCATATAACCATAACTAGTAATATTTTAGGATAGCATTAAATTTGACAGTGCAGAATTGCATTCCAAAAATGGCGATCCTGACTTTTAGACCACCCGCGCTATATAGGGCTAAAATATTACTATTTCATCAAGGTTTAATATTCTAACAAGCTTAAACTAAAAGTTTCATCTAAGGAGTCAAGCTTTAAACTATTTAGCAAAAATATCCAACAAGCTAAAAACGATTTTTACCCGTTTTTTAACAAGCTAAAACCAATTTTTGAAAAGAAGCTTAAAACGTCCATTTTTTCATCGTAAAAATCATCTAAAAAAATCTTAAAAAGAAAGGAAATTTCGGGGTAAAATGTATCACGTTTTTTCGAGAAATTCGCCATTTTGAATAAACAATGTAAATGCAGAATTAAATCACGCAGTAAAGCGATGTCAAACGCGATTGAAAATGCATGATACGCTAGCGTAAATTACCGTCAAACGAAGCGTACATCAAGCGCTTGTGCTACGCTGAAAACTTCGAGCTGGCATCACCGGTTTTGTTAAACCAGCTCTTTTACGTCAAAAATAGCTATAAAAGCGTGAATTTTGGAACAAAATAAAGCTTGTTCGATGGAATAAAAGGTATGTTTGTACAGTTGAGAACATGCTTAACCTTGTTGCAAAAGTTTAATATGATAAATTTGCAATTTGTACCTTATATAGCTCGGGTGGTCTAAAAGTCAGGATCGCCCCAAAAATAGCTTTATGCAATATCATTATTAGCTTTATGGGAGTATGAAATTACAATGTGCCACTCAATGCTCAATTCTAAAATAACTGCACCCAATAATTATTTGACAGAGTTAATCACACAAGATTGAATACACAGATAAATATACCAGTAAATATACCAGCATAATATTAGTACCCACTTTAAAAATAATTGTTTTCTTGTAATTAAGACTGGGTTGAAATAAAAAAATAGAAAATTGAATCTTTTTACTATATTTCTTCAATATGGGGGAAAACATTTTAATATTCAAATGACTTACGTACTAAGACAGGGAAAATGTCACAACCAGCCTTTCTTGTTGCCTGATGTGTTTTTAGTATGCCTTCAAAAACAGTAAAAACATCACTTCACCATAAATTATGAAAGCAGTCAAGATATACTTGTGTCATGGTTTTATTTACATTTGAACTTTGTACAAGAGCATCAAATTCAGCATCATGTGTTAAGAATTCTTTGAAAAAAATACACATTTGGTTGAATTAGAGTGCTTTAACCAAGAATATCCCACCTTGATTTGATTTATTCTCTGAATTTGTGAAACAAAAGCGTCAATGAAATACTATGATTTGTTGAATTAGAGTGCTTTAACCACTTAGAGTTTATTTATTCTCTAAATCTGCGAAACAACCCCATCAATGACATACTATGATTGATGAGGCAGTAGATAGTAATTGATGAATGACACAGACCTATCAAGTCTCAGTAGATCTGAAGACAATTTGGTTTAATATTTCTCTCTAAATCTGGCCATTTTCAAGGATTTCTGGTGAATTGTCAACTGCCGGTTGGTCTTTTGTGATTGGCCAGACTATGTCCTCTTCGTAACCGACTCTTTGACAAGTTAAGCCCTGGAGGTTTGTCTCTAGTTAAATTAATACATACAATTCTTGTATTTGCCAAATGAATTTCAGTGACTTAAAGTGAAGATTGACGCTTTGACCCTTGAAATACATTCCCTAATGACACAACCTTGCCTGTCCCGAGACATCTCCATCTTCTATGAAATTGCACTTGGTCATTACATACCCACATCTTGCTCACACATATTCATTACATAACAAACAGATACTTTGCATATGGAACACTCATGGACAATTCTGCATAATCGGGTGTGATCACGCTGTTGTCTATTTTGTCATTTTGCAGGATTATAATCAATGCTAACCCCAAATATAAAAATTGACCAACAGGGAACCAAAGGATGGATCCAAAAGGATACATCTGTGACACACAAGTAATGGATAAAATTATAAACTTAAAACAGGGAAAATGCGACACAACATCCAATTGGGGAATAACATAAAAGGTATAAACAAAGTTAAAACCCCAATCTTTCGAAAAGACAAAACTTTTTTCTTTTTCAAGGAATGAAATTAGAGACCTGCTCTCAGTAGCAAATTATACATTTACATGCTATCTACAGTAGATAGCACTTACAAATGCTACATTTATTTGCTATCTATAGTAGATAGCACTTAAATGTATGATGCATTTACATGCTATCTACAGTAGATAACACTTACAAATGATACATTCATTTGCTATCTACAGTAGATAGCACTTACAAATGATACATTTTTTGTTATCTACAGTAGATAGCACTTACAAATGATACATTCATTTGCTATCTACAGTAGATAGCACTTACAAATGATACATCATTTGCTATCTACAGTAGATAGCACTTACAAATGATACATTTATTTGCTATCTACAGTAGATAGCACTTACAAATGCTACAAATATTTGTTATGACAGTAGATAGCACTTACAAATGATACATCATTTGCTATCTACAGTAGATAGCACTTACAAATGCTACCTTTATTTGCTATCTATAATAGATAGCACTTGCAAATGATACATTCATTTGCTATCTACAGTAGATAGCACTTACAAATACATTTATTTGCTATCTACAGTAGATAGCACTTACAAATGATACATTCATTTGCTATCTACAGTAGATAGCACTTACAAATGCTACAAATATTTGTTATGACAGTAGATAGCACTTACAAATGATACATCATTTGCTATCTACAGTAGATAGCACTTACAAATGCTACCTTTATTTGCTATCTATAATAGATAGCACTTGCAAATGATACATTTATTTGCTATCTACAGTAGATAGCTCTTACAAATGATACATTCATTTGCTATCTACAGTAGATAGCACTTACAAATGCTACAAATATTTGTTATGACAGTAGATAGCACTTACAAATGATACATCATTTGCTATCTACAGTAGATAGCACTTACAAATGCTACCTTTATTTGCTATCTATAATAGATAGCACTTGCAAATGATACATTCATTTGCTATCTACAGTAGATAGCACTTACAAATCATACATTTATTTGCTATCTACAGTAGATAGCAGTTACAAATAATACATTTATTTGCTATCTACAGTAGATAGCACTTACAAATGATACATCATTTGCTATCTATAGTAGATAGCACTTACAAATGCTACCTTTATTTGCTATCTATAATAGATAGCACTTGCAAATGATACATTCATTTGCTATCTACAGTAGATAGCACTTACAAATCATACATTCATTTGCTATCTACAGTAGATAGCACTTACAAATGCTACAAATATTTGCTATCTACAGTAGATAGCACTTACAAATAATACATTTATTTGCTATCTACAGTAGATAGCAGTTACAAATGATACATTCATTTGCTATCTACAGTAGATAGCACTTACAAATCATACATTCATTTGCTATCTACAGTAGATAGCACTTACAAATGATACATTCATTTGCTATCTACAGTAGATAGCACTTACAAATGATACATCATTTGCTATCTACAGTAGATAGCCCTTACAAATGATACATCATTTGCTATCTACAGTAGATAGCACTTACAAATAATACATTTATTTGCTATCTACAGTAGATAGCACTTGCAAATGATACATTCATTTGCTATCTACAGTAGATAGCACTTACAAATGATACATTCATTTGCTATCTACAGTAGATAGCACTTACAAATACTACATTTATTTGCTATCTACAGTAGATAGCAGTTACAAATAATACATTTATTTGCTATCTACAGTAGATAGCACTTACAAATGATACATTTATTTGCTATCTACAGTAGATAGCACTTACAAATGATATATTCATTTGCTATCTACAGTAGATAGCACTTACAAATGATACATTCATTTGCTATCTACAGTAGATAGCACTTACAAATGATACATTCATTTGCTATCTACAGTAGATAGCACTTACAAATAATACATTTATTTGCTATCTACAGTAGATAGCACTTACAAATGATACATTTATTTGCTATCTACAGTAGATAGCACTTACAAATGATACATTCATTTGCTATCTACAGTAGATAGCACTTACAAATGATACATTCATTTGCTATCTACAGTAGATAGCACTTACAAATGATACATTCATTTGCTATCTACAGTAGATAGCACTTACAAATAATACATTTATTTGCTATCTACAGTAGATAGCACTTACAAATGATACATCATTTGCTATCTACAGTAGATAGCACTTACAAATGATACATTCATTTGCTATCTACAGTAGATAGCACTTACAAATGATACATTCATTTGCTATCTACAGTAGATAGCACTTACAAATGATACATTCATTTGCTATCTACAGTAGATAGCACTTACAAATAATACATTTATTTGCTATCTACAGTAGATAGCACTTACAAATGATACATCATTTGCTATCTACAGTAGATAGCACTTACAAATGATACATTTATTTGCTATCTATAGTAGATAGCACTTACAAATGATACATTCATTTGCTATCTATAGTAGATAGCACTTACAAATGATACATTCATTTGCTATCTACAGTAGATAGCACTTACAAATGATACAAATATTTGCTATCTACAGTAGATAGCACTTACAAATGATACATTTAGTTGCTATCTACAGTAGATAGCACTTATGATTGATGCATTTACATGCATGTATGCAATTGTTTCCTTCAACCAAGCATGTGTGTGCACTGCTCATTTCTCAGACACAAATGGGTGATAATATTGCATTGATTCATTTGCTATTTTTTGAGTTTTAAGTGATATCACCTATCTATCTATAGGTTTGCAATATAATGTGTACAACTAATATATTATTTATTTGATATCTATAGTAAATGGCACACTATAGATACTACAGTTTAATATGTGCTATTTTACTCTCTCATGTAGAAAGTAAACTGTACTGGTACTTTTAATGGTAGAGGAACAAAATAGGTAATGAAACACAAAATTGTCTATAGCATGAAAATCCATGTACAATTGTTCCAAAATATATGTGAAGCACTGTTTTAATTTAGTCATTGTCTCGAGACAGCAGGAAAGCACAACAACGCAAAGAATAGACTCCGCATTGCCCCACGATCATGAGGACCATTTAATACACATAAGCTTATTTATAATAATTTCACAATCTCATAGAAATTAAGACTATATTGAGATAATAACAGATTTCATATCAATTAAACAAATTATATACATTGAGATAATTAATTGCAGCAAGCATTTGGAATTATTGATTATCTTCATATAAATCAATAAACACACGAATTATTGGAAAAATGTGTACAAGCCAACCATACAGGCTGGACAAACAAAAGTTGACTTCTGAATCACATTTAACCAATTTCATCTTAAGCAAATCTTAAGCATATCTTAAACAGATACATCTTTGGATCAAACAGAGGATTGGATTGGAAAACAGCATTTTTAACGCAATTAAATAATTAGAAATCTCCAAAAGAATAAACAATGCCAACACTAGCAAACGAACATTTTGTATTCAGCAAGATCTGGCATCAATGCTTAAACCATTTACTGATATATAATATATTAAATCCACCGTTATTTACAACCAAGTAAATAAAGATACTCCAAATAAGCAACAAAGCATTTATAACCCTGGTATAAAAACGCAGTAGAAAGGGAGAAAAGCATGAAGGCAACCAATAGTCCACTATAAAACGCAGTAGAAAGTGGAGACAATCTACTGACAAGATTCTTCAGGTTTTGAAGAAACTCCACCACCCTCAATAAAAACGCAGTAGAAAGTGGAGACAATCTACTGACGAGATTCTTCAGGTTTTGAAGAAACTCCACCACCCTCTATAAAAGCGCGGTAGAAAGTGGAGACAATCTACTGACGAGATTCTTCAGGTTTTGAAGAAACTCCATACAAAGCATTCATTCCCCTTCTATAAAAGCAGTAGAAAGTGGAGACAGTCTACTAATGATATTCTTCAAGAATAAAACCAATCAATACCATAAAACGCAGTAGAAAGTGGAGACAATCTACTGACGAGATTCTTCAGGTTTTGAAGAAACTCCACCACCCTCTATAAAAACGCAGTAGAAAGTGGAGACAATCTACTGACGAGATTCTTCAGGTTTTGAAGAAACTCCATACAAAGCATTCAATAGCCCAATAAAACCAATCAATACCATAAAACGCAGTAGAAAGTGGAGACAATCTACTGACGAGATTCTTCAGGTTTCGAAGAAACTCCCCCACCCTCTATAAAAACGCAATCGAAAGTGGAGACAATCTACTGACGAGATTCTTCAGGTTTTGAAGAAACTCCACCACCCTCTATAAAAACGCAGTAGAAAGTGGAGACAATCTACTGACGAGATTCTTCAGGTTTTGAAGAAACTCCATACAAAGCATTCATTCCCCTTCTATAAAACGCAGTAGAAAGTGGAGACAGTCTACTAATGATATTCTTCAAGATTTGAAGAAATTCCATACAAAGCCTCTATTTTTAAGCATAAAGCAGCATAATTGTACATACCATTTTATTGGAGTATCCTTAACCATATTAGTTAACTGATTCACCCTTCCAGCTTTTGGGAGGGTGGGTGGGATTTTTTGGTCCATCAAGATCGAAGGAACAATTGCAAGTGCATCACTAGGAGAACTATGGACATAACAAAGGAATGAAAAAATAAGACAGGGAGACCTGAATGGCTGCACACCACTAAAGTGACAGCTGACTGGACAGAAAAACTGAGCTTGTTGCTATAACAACATAACAACAACCCCTAAATTAAAACTGAATTGACCAGGAGACCAAAAACTTTTAAGTGTACTTGAGAAAGCTCAAGTGGGAATAAGAGGATAAGCCTCTACACCTAGATGCACATGACAGTTAATGTCCCTGCTGCTGAGACAATCTAGTTTTTAAAAGATTTGCAACTTTAAAAAACGGAATTGTCTCGAGACAGCAGGAAAGCACAACAACGCAAAGAATAGACTCCGCATTGCCCCACGATCATGAGGACCATTTAATACACATAAGCTTATTTATAATAATTTCACAATCTCATAGAAATTAAGACTATATTAAGATAATAACAGATTTCATATCAATTAAACAAATTATATACATTGAGATAATTAATTGCAGCAAGCATTTGGAATTATTGATTATCTTCATATAAATCAATAAACACACGAATTATTGGAAAAATGTGTACAAGCCAACCATACAGGCTGGACAAACAAAAGTTGACTTCTGAATCACATTTAACCAATTTCATCTTAAGCAAATCTTAAGCATATCTTAAACAGATACATCTTTGGATCAAACAGAGGATTGGATTGGAAAACAGCATTTTTAACCGCAATTAAATAATTAGAAATCTCCAAAAGAATAAACAATGCCAACCAAGTTTCTCAATGGAGAAACTTGATTAACCCCCCCCCCCCCTCCCCTCCCCTCCCTCAAATCAAATGTACAAAGGTGGAAAACCAAAAAGCCTCATGATGCTCCAGAAGAGTCTTGAACCAATCCAACCCCTCTAAGGACCAATGAAAGCTGTCATATCTAAATGGGACAGCTACACCGCCATCATATTGATGTCAGCCAGTAATCAGCTGCGGAAATTTTTTATTTACACATGTAGTGGTTTTCTTACAAAATCTCTATTGATGATCAGTGAGGAAAATATAATATATACACCAAAGATTTTTTTTTTTTTCTTCTTATTTTAGAACAAACAAATTATTACAATACAGCCTGTACCGAAAACATAGGAAAATATTGCATCACCTCATACACCCAATAAGATAAAAACAAATGTTATTAAATCAAAAGGGGGCAATTTATTTTGTACAAGTATATTTAAACCATATGTTCTATGAAACAACTAAACAGGGATCTATTAATAGCATACAGGTGTAAAGGTATAATGATAGTTGCATTAAATGCATCAAGCCCAAAAAATGAGTACGCATAAACATGACAAACTTTTAGGAAAGAAGACTGCAATTGTATAACTATTGCTTTAATAAGTTGTCAAGCTCAGGCAACTAACCTATAATAATAGTTTTGCACAAACCATAGCAACCAGATTTTTATTTGTATGTTTGGTGTTAAAATAATGAAATAGAAATATAAATAAATCCAAGTAAGGTAAATCATCCACAGTAAAGTGCTCAACCAAGAAGGGAGCTGGAATACATTTAAAATAGACTTGGTGATTTATTAAAGCATTATTTACAATATTGTTTCATGCAAGCCAGCGAAGCCGACCTACACTCGTCAGAATATGCTTATCACTGGAAACTGATTTCTATCTAGCTAGCGGAATGCTCACACGCCAAGTGGCGACGGCGAGCTGAGCGCGATCACCGAGCGTAAAACGCGCGGAAATATATTTAGTTGTTCTCTCTCTATATATATATATATACTCTCTAAAATTATATGAAATGTATATAATATATATAAATTATACAATTAGCATGATTAGATAGCACCATTAATTGTGATAGATATCGCTTTACATACAATATCGCTTGCTGCAATTTCCAAGCATGTTTAGTGTAAGTTATCAAATAGGCTACATACTTAAGGATGGACAGAATAGTGTACAGTATGAAATAATTCACATGATAATATTCACATGATGTGCAAATTGACATAAGCATCAAATTTAAGTTTTTTTTTTTTTTTTTAACTGAACCTAACCTTGAAATGTATTTATCTAGAGATATTTTCATTTTATTGGATCTTGAGAACAAAACCAGAAATAGCTGTAAATGGCAAATTTTGAAAGAAATTATAGCAAATCGCTATTTGACAATTGAGCAGAGCCACACAAAATATTACTGTAGCTCCCATTTCAAAGACCCATTAATGATAACAGATCATGAATAGGGGCCTACCTGATCCAATTTTAAAAGTGACATTTATAAAATAAAGTAATCCACTACCAATGAATGGTAACCCAGAGAATAATTTTCTCACTGCTAACTAAAGTTCTTGCAGATGAATGAAATAAGTTACCAAAGCTAATAATCTCATAAATAATCTTAAGTGCGTTGCACTGAATACGTTTAATCATCCACAATTATCAATGTTAAAGCTTTTAATAACCCCTTCATAGATGGTAGTACAGCAAAAATAAATTGAACTGGTATCTACTAATAATTTTTTTTTTTTTTTTTTTTTGAAAATGATATCTGTTACACAAATTGATCAATTATGCTCCAGAAAAAACAACTACAAGTTTTATAACATATTGGAATGAAATGATATGTTAAAACTCTCAATACCCCTTTAAACACGATAGTACAGCAAAATTAAACTAGTAGAAATCGAACAGTTATCTACTAATAATTTTTTCAAGAATTGAAAAAAAAATATTATCTGTACCACAAATTAATCAATCATTGAAATGTTCCATGAATATTCAATAATCACCTACCCTTTTAAAACTTGATATCGTTTGTGATCTTTTATTCACCTTTGATTTGATTTGATTTGATTCGGTATCTCCATATTACACATACAACAATACAAGGTAAATAGATATAAAATGCATTAAGATAAATAACATAAGATACACATAAAAAACAAAGCAAGGAGATATCACAGGATAGCCACTTAAGCCCAAAGGCCTATTTCCAAAGGGGTCCTTTATACATAGAAGGCAAAAGGCATAATATAAATACATTAAAAAAATGTATATATGTTTTCATATTTTTAATTACCTTACACATTGTTGCTTTCTTTTTCCATATGAACGAAAGCATCAAATAATACAAAGTTTGAATTACTTGAACGAATTTAATGCAAATATTGAATTTCCCACAGAATATTAAATATGTTCCACATTCTACCAACTATAAATAATGTAAGGACCATTATTGTTGTTAGAAATTAAATTTTATATCTATTTTTGTTTTGTTTTTGTTGTTTTTTGTTTGTTTTTGTTTTTGTTTTTTTGTTTTTGTTTTTGTTTTGTTTTTTACTAACTGGATGTCTGGTCTGTTTTTAGGCTACTCTTTTACATCCATTCATTCATAATTTTGAGTATAATTTATAATGACAAGCTTATTATGATGTTTCACATCTTGCATGTCGTGTGTGCTTATACTTGTATTTGCAAGCCACCATCATCCTGGAACACAAATCTAGACTTCTATATTTATGACTGTGTTCCTCTTTATTGATAAGTAATGCAAAATTGATAAATAGTAATATCCAATAGGGCCTACATATTTAATCTTAAAGCAATTTAAATTACTGTGAAAAGAAAGTTGAACCTATTATAATAGACATATTTTTACATCATTGATAAATACCATCATTTATATACTGTCATTATCCAACTTATCCTGTATGCGTAAATGATGCAAAGTAGGGCCTACATATTTCATATTAAGACAATTTTAATCACTGTGCAAATAAAAGTTGGACCTATTATAATCATTATGCAACTTGTGCTGTATGCATAAATGATGCAAAGTGTCCCTTGTAATATCGACCTAGTCTCTTATATTTTGCAATTCTTTTCTACACCTTAGGGCATGTAAAAAGTGTGTCCTAGAAAGCGTTAACTTCATTGTCTTTTAGATTATAAATTTTGGTTTTCATGATGAACAATATCCCATAAGACTAAAATGGTTTTATATTTGTACATAGCAAAAGACATCACATTAAGGAAATCATATCAGGTTGATAAAGTATTGATGCATAAAAATATACCTTGTTTTTTAAATTTAACCGGTATTTCATTGAAGCCAATAGTTCTGTAAAACTATGCAATATGAAATGTATCTAATTTACATATAATGCACATGTACATGTATAGTCTCTATTTGTATTCCGAGTTAGATTTCAGAATCGTGGGAATTGCAAGTCTATAGTTGAGTCATTAGATGAGCATTATTTATGGTTAACAGTATTTTGCTGAAGAATAACGACTGATATCGTAAAACGGGATATTCGCCAAGTTTTATGACAGAAGAAAATCATTAGTAATGGTATCCGATGCCAATTTAAATTGTTCATCTAAAGTGAAATGAACATCATCAGCTACTGTCATAACAATTTCAACTTCGTCTTGTATTGTTCTTCTTGCTTGTGGAAGAATAAGAAGCTAATTCTAACAAAACTTTATTCCTCTCGATACCTGTTGAGCTGAAGAAATATGCTGATGCATACAACATGTAAATTGACATCTCAATTCTGCTGAATTTACTTTCTGCCAAATTTGTTATTGCAGGATTATCATTCTCCGTTATCTTTTCTTTCTTGAATATTTTTGAGTATTGCTGCCATGGCCGAGAATGTAACTTGTCAGCTTGAGTAACTTATGGGTCTATTCACATCGCAAGCCACATATGATGCAATCCTCAACGCAATTGATGTGCAATATCAGCGGAAGACACTTCTGAAATATAACCACAAAAAAACAAACAGCAAAGAGAAGAAAACTATATGTGCTTTCCCCCCATTGTTTGATACCTTTGCACCTTATTATGTTGATATTAATGGTTGGTATGTAAGCCTGATCCAAGATACGCAACTTCTAGATTTTATTTACTAATAACTGACTTGCATGCAGATAAGGTATGCAACCATGATACAAATCTTAACTTTTAAGGCTTACATTCGCCTGACAAATAAATATGTATCTCCATCCCATTAATAGAACATGTCCAAATACTCTGTCCGATTTGCACATTGACCATTTCTTTTCGAGCAACATGTAATCCATTAAATGATACTCAATATGTGAGTTAATATGTCATCTTATCATACTGGTAATGCATGAGCTAATAATGGCAGAAAATTTATAATATAAACAACTGCCATTGCCTAATCTATTATCGTATTCAAATCGTGATAAAAAGTGCAAACAAGCAAATTAAACGATTTAGCGATAAAGCCACCACCCAAATTTTAGAAAGTTTCTGCCGACTTACATTTAATCGACTAACACTAAGACATATAAAATACTTAATTGATTCGTCTCAGTCTCAAACAAAGCATTTACAGAGAAATGTTTTGACTACTTGCCTCTTTGTAAGCAATGTGAAGCCGATGGCTTCAGAACCATGACTCACAAGTATAGCTTCTACCCCCGTACCATCACCCAGTGGAACATACTTCCTGCATCCATCATCCATGAGTCAACATCAAGCAAATTGTTCAACACCAAGGTCTGGAGCATACAGACACACTCAGCTCAGCTGTACAGGCGAGCCAGTGGATTCAACCCCAGCCTCATCAAACTAAGCCACTCTGCACCAGTCACTGTTTTTATGCGCACCTTTGGATTATGCACCCTCAGTTGAGTTGTTTTTAGACATTTGTGATGCCACCAGAGTCTGGACGTCGATACCAATTGGTCCTGTCCAGTATTTCTTTAGATGTTAGATGTAGATGTAGATGGCCAATTCCACCATGAAAATGACAAAACCAGTTCTGCTCTGTGGATGCTGAATAGCGCTTCTATACACTTAAATATTAATGAAATATGAACATCCACTGATGCAGTAATGTATGATCGAGTTATCAAGCATATACTTTATAGATTACTACCACACTAGCTACTAGTAATCTTTTTTCACTACCAAGAGCACAAAATTTTTTGGTCCATCAAGATCGAAGGAACAATTGCAAGTGCATCACTAGGAGAACTATGGACATAACAAAGGAATGAAAAAATAAGACGGAGACCTGAATGGCTGCACACCACTAAAGTGACAGCTGACTGGACAGAAAAACTGAGCTTGTTGCTATAACAACATAACAACAACCCCTAAATTAAAACTGAATTGACCAGGAGACCAAAAAACTTTTAAGTGTACTTGAGAAAGCTCAAGTGGGAATAAGAGGATAAGCCTCTACACCTAGATGCACATGACAGCCTAATGTCCCCTGCTGCTGAGACAATCTAGTTTTTAAAAGATTTGCAACTTTAAAAAACGGAATTGTTCCAGTTGATGCATAAAGTTTGTATCACTATTGCTGATTGACATGCAAGCTTGGTCAATTTTTGCCAACATAAACAAGCTATAATGATCGATGCCTAATTACCATGTTTTCATGAATCCTAACTACTAGCAATTGTTATCTCTGTTTCACATGGGTAAAACAGGGTTACTTCAACAAAAAGTTAAGAGTAATTATTAATTTGTAACTTCCATCAGTTTGTTTTCTCATTTATTTTCCTTAACATACCTAATTGTTTGTCAGCCATCTCCCCTTCGCATTGGCCTAATAATTACAATTACTAGAATTACGCAGTTCGTAATTAAGGTGGCCCCAATTAAAATGAATCACCTAATAATGAACTCATTTTAGCAACAGATTTAAATTACATGTACACTAACAACAACATGTTTCTGCAATACCTTATAATGGCCATACATTTTAGGCCATGCATGTAATGACCATTGGTTTGTAATCATCCCCTTAAACAATGTATAAACTCCGTAAAAAGTGTTCATTATATCTTGTCTAGTTTGAGGCTAGAAGTTGTACAAAATCAAATTTACATTATCCCTCCTAACCGTATTCATTCTGAAATCCATTTATGTGTGTAATTTGTAGATAATCTGGTCCCAAATTGAACCTATTATTTCTGTTTATCAAAATATTTGTGACTTACCTCGTAATTAGTGATGTCCCAACTGATATTTCTTCTCACAATATTTTTTGTGGTTTTGTGAAAACAAGATTTCATCATCTGACACAATAGGAGACAGTGAACATAGGTGTAGCCTTCAGCTATGTGTGGGTAGTTATACTCATAGTATTATTGATGAGTTTAGCCAAAATGCATTGCCGAACTTGTTTTGATACCATTTTCTTGTTTTTGAGGTTTAGCATATTCTTGATTGCCATCCTCCACAGCAGTGCAGTTTCTCACCCACTGTATGAACTTGAATAATGAAACAGAGAAAACAACAAGGAATTAGAATGTCATCATCATTGGTTGGAAATTAAACCTCTCCCCCTCAATGCATGCACCCACCATTTTTTTGACAAAACTGGAATTTGCTCATATTTATGCTAATGTCATTAGCTTGTATCATTAACTTTAAAGCATGTATAAGATGAATGCAAATCCTTCCGCACTATTAACACAATAGTTATCATACTCATGATGGTATTTAAAGACCTTTATTTCAAGACTTTCAAGATTTTGAAATTAAAAAATAAATTTCAATGTCTCTTCATGGGCCACTTTTGGATGCCCCCCCATTAACTTTTTTCAGCTGAACATCTTATGTGATGTTATCTTTATATATGTCCATGGTTTGGGCATCTGAGGCCACAATGCAGATGCGATCTAATAATATTTTTGCACCAAGTTGGCAGTGTGCCAACAACGAGTATGACATCATTTTGTTGCCAAGCGGAACAGCGATTTCATACACATAATATTGTAGATATTGCTGACAAAACTATGTTTTTTGCCACATATTTTAATAATACAACAGGTACAAAGAACTCATAATTATTCTACATCATATATCACAGACATACGAATGGAGCGGTGTTATTTTGATACGTAATAGTGTGAAATTGAGAGCGAATGTTGAGAGGAAATCATCCAAATTTGGTATGAAAAAAGCAAATTGAGCTTTCCAAAATAATACTGTACTGACTAGTGCATAGTCCATCCCTTCTGTAGAGGGTGTGAACAATAACCAAATTTGGGAGGTGGGATTATACTTGAATTCAAATCCAAAAAATAAAATTGAGAAAAAAGAAATGGGTTTTTGTTCTGTTTGTTTTTTAATAATAATTTTCAAAAAACAAATTGACAAAAAAATGTTATTGGTGCGGCCTAAATCTGACGAGCAGATGGTCGAGGACAATTTACCTAATGAATATGAATAATAATGTACAATAAGATGTAGGTGTTCAAGGAGGAGAAGGGGAAGTAGAGTAAAGCTGACTGATTATATTTTGAATCTGATGTCCCTTAAAACAAAATACGAAAATGAAAATATACAAAGCACACATTTTGCTTTATTTTTATCGGCAGTTGTTGACTAATGAGAGTACTTGACATCAGATTTATACAATGATGAAAACAAATTATACCTCCTTTACATTAGGTTATGGCCTTTTTGATCCATGGTCATTACTTGAGGGCTGGCTAAGGCCGATGGTTGGCTCTTAATTCAAATTTCACCTTCTTTTCTTAGCACACACAACTGTCTAAAAACTCATTTCTATTGATATTCACCTTCAGGCAATAAGTCACAGATTGCACTTCAACCAAATATTCACCCCTCAGGTAAAACTGACCATTAATGAGATTAATTACAAAAAGGCTACTGTTATGAATATTTATCTCCATCATTTGTTTATTTTCGTCTTTTTCGCATTAATTAACCCAGATACGAAGTGGCCAGGTGGGAGTTGACTGGACATTGGGATTGGACACTGACTGACCAGCCAGCCGGCCAGCTGAGTATATTCAGGAGGGGATAAAAACACTATTTAGTCATATTATGCATGACAGCTGCCTTCTTTCCTCGGACTTCGCTAAACAACTGGTATTTGCCAAAACGTAATCATTATCAAAAACAAATTTAAAGAGGATTCCTAAATACATCTTTTGGAATAGTAGAATTCAGCATCTGGGTGAAAAAATCTTAAAAACCATGATGTATTTGTCTGTCTATCTATCAGTTTGGAGGTTTATCCATCCAGCGTATTATATTTTTACTATATAAACACATACATATATGAATGCACAAAAATGTATAAGATACAAGGGTTCCTAAGCCGATTTCTTCACAGTTGGTTACTACCCTGTAGGGTTTGTTTCTTACAGCCTATTCATACAAAATTTTGCAAAATTTTTGAGATTGATACCCCATTTGGAGATGCCATGCATGCTATACAGTGAAGGTGTAATGAAAGAACTTACCCCAATCAAGAAGCATTTTTTTTTACAAGGCAGCATTTTTTGTTTTTAATTGGAGTGGTACTATTGAGAACTATGGAATAATTAGTATGCATAAAGGTCAATTGGTTTAACTCTTCTTATCAAATCATTCCACTTAACGATGAATAAATATACTTAATTGAACACAATTATTATTTCATATTTTGTAATTCAAAATTGTGCCTTTCGGTGATTGGAATTCATATTATTTATTCCATTTATACATTAATTCATATTATTCATTCTTTGTTAATATATTTACATTTTATTACTCAATTTCTTTCTTCTTGCTTCAGTAATTTATTTGTTCACTTATTTATTTTCTTGCTCACTTATACTTTAAGTCATATTGTAACATTACCATAACAAATGAAATTGTATTTTATGTTCATAAAATGTTAGTTTACACTGTCTGATATGTCCTCATTTAATTTCGACCCAAATAGATGAGGCAATATAAAGAAAATCACAATATAAACATAATAAATACCAGTGCATATGTCGCCAATGCAAGCCACTCCTTCAGTCAGTTCTTTTGATATGTTATGACTGTCCTGCGTTATGTACATCGCGTACACGTTCAACTAACATATCCACCATAATAAATAACTGTCTTGTTCAGACGGTTACCTCAAAATTACGGATTTTAACATCACAATCGTATAAAAAACAGAATTTTGAAAAATATTGAGGGAGTCCTCCTCAGCAAATGTTACAATTTATAACTTTAATATGAAGATCATATTTTCCATGAAATGATATAACATCATCTAGCAAGGGTGTACATTTGATTCATTATTTTTGATTCATTATTATGGGCTATACCATTTCTTGGAAAACATCTTCTTCATGCTGTTCACCCGCCATTTATATGCAAAAGAATGTGAAAACGAACAAGAAAGACAATCAATCACTCATGTGATTCTTCTTGAATGACTAAGTTTTTCTTCTTGGTATTTCTTATCCATTTCTTGTGATCTACATTTCAAACCTCTTTGCTCTACAAAATAGAATCCACAGAAATACTAGTTTCAATTAAGCATTGTATATATACGCAAAGATGCAGCCTCACAGTGAGAAATAATGATGTAGAATCCGTAGAAATGGTGATTTCAATTAAGCATTGTATATATACGCAAAGATGCAACCTCACAGTGAGAAATAATTATGTAGAATCTCTAGAAATGGTGATTTCAATTAAGCATTGTATATATACGCAAAGATGCAACCTCACAGTGAGAAATAATTGTGTAGAATCCGTAGAAAAGGTAGTTCCAAATAAGTATTGTATATTATATACAAAGATGCAACCTCACAGTGAGAAATAAAAATTGCTAACTGTGAGGTTGCATTTTTGTATACAATACTTAATTGAAACTACAATCTCGGAAAGAAGTCGGAAAACTGTCACCATCTCTCCCACGTGCAATGTTGAGAAATGTCTTCAGCGGTTTCCCAGTTTGTTCCAACATTAATTGATGAGGAGAGGGGAAGGGTAAATCATTGTTGTAGATGTCATGTTTGTACCCAAACACAATATTCCATGATCATGTAAAATTCTGCACAGAATTTCGACAGAGTGTACCAAGCATTCCAAGTACTTTTTTCCAAGATTGTCTGTACAGAATGCAAAATATTTCATCTAAATTTTGTTTTTGCCTCATAACTCAAAAACAGAATGTCATATGAGCTTCATATTGCACATGATTTGAGAGTAGATTATATGCTTTGGAATCATAACAAAATTGTTGATAAAGAAATTGGTTTATTTAGGGAGTGGTCACTGAAAACACCCCCACACAGGTTTCATAATTATGGCTCTAAACTGTATGATACTGAGTCATATTTGGTTTTGGTCTCATAACCCAACAAACAAAAAAATGTTGTGTGAGCTTCATATTATACACTATTTGGTAGACCACAGGCCCGTACGCAGGATTTTGTTTGGGGGGGTGCTGATTTTGAAAAAGTGGACCTTTTTCCCAAGGGGGGGGGCGATTTTGTTAAAAGTGGACTTTTTTCCCCAAAATTTGGACATTTTTTGACGAAAAACCCGTAAAAAACCTGATTTTTTTGTTCGCTACGCTCTCAAATTCTGACATTTTAGGACTTTTTGTACACTTTTAGCAAATTTGGGGCGGCGACTCACCCCCCAGCACCCCCTGCATACGGGCCTGGTAGACCATATGGAATCATAATACAGTTAGTTGTTGATTAAGAAATTGGTAGGTTCACTGGAACACCCCTACCCTAACTTACACACATTTCATGAAGTTCTTGTAATAATATATCTCAAAAGCAGGAAATCTTATCAAACACATTTTGTAATTACAGTTCTAAGCTACATGATACTGAGTTGTCCAATTTATTCTTAAAATTAATGTTTAAGGTTCACCTTCATTGCAACTTGACAGATAGGTGATTGAGTGTTAGAAAAAAAAGAGTGTTATTATAATACTAAAACTACATGTATGTTATGATTAAGGAAATAAACTATGGCTATCTTCAGTAGATAGCATTAACATGATGTAACAACTATCTTCAGTATATCTGTGCTTCACAATTTTGTGTATGTAAGAAAGAAACAAACAAATGAAACAAAGAGAAAAAAAAGGAAGAAAGTAAAAGAAAAACACAGTGTGCCATGCGTTCCAAATACTTTTTTCCAAGATTGTAGCACTTCTACGGATTCCACATCATTTTGTATACAAGTTATACAACCTAATTATTAAAGAACCTAGATATATAGGTCTTCAAGATGTGTTGTTGCTTACATCTAGAGAAACAATACACTTTTTTTTACATAATTATAATTATGATGTCCATCTTCAAACCAATTTACTCAAGACCACCCAAGGTATCATTATACAGTAATAATTAGCATGTTTTTCCACTTTTGTAATCAAAATCAACATCATTTTTGTTTATATGCAGTATAATTCTAACAATTTATTATTAGAATAAAATATCAGGATGAACACCATCTGTCTTCTTGGCTTCCCAAATATTTGAATATTTCAGAAAAACAAAATTCAATAATGAATAGTGCAAACCTTCCTTTATTCTTACAAGTTGGTTTACGTCATTTGATATGACGCTGATAATCAATCTCACAAACCTAGATCAAATGTGGCTTATAGAAGTCAAAATGCTGCACTTGACGTATGCAGATTTTCTTTCTAGTATCAATCCAAGATGTCTACATTGCTGCTAACATTCTACTGCATCGGTTCACTAGCACCTATATGAAATCATTACACATTAACTCAATCTTATCATTACAACATGGTTGCTCCATCGGTCGCTGCCCCATTGTGTCTGGGTAGGAACAAGTTGTCATGGCAACCCAATTACCTCATCGTCATCTTAAGGTTGGAGGGTTATTTCTACCTTTTTAATTTGAGTTGATGAAGATTTCCTTGCTATTTGATTATTCAAACTGCGTTCAATTAAGCGAAATGAAATTACTTTATACGATGAAATTTTTTGACAAGTTCACTGGTTACATCACAACATTAGTGACAAGTTTTATTACCTGACACTTTTACGCAATATTCCAAACAATAATCTACCGTTACAAATGATTATTGCAAAATGATTGATTTCAAAACCCATAGCCTTTGGCAATGTGAGGAATAAGACCCCTTCCTCACCATGTATTGCTTCCGGGCAACTGGACAGATGATAAATGACAATCTAATAACATGCTTCACAATGACCATTCAATAAATGGTTACTTCAAAAGAGGAAATCAATGTAAAAAGTATATGGCATTTTGAAGTAGGAAGCAAGATCAGTGTTATGTAAACAGCCTGACACATGTGTCCATTCATAGATAGCCAGTTTGCAAGCTGTTCTCCACCTGACAGCCCAGCAGCCAATTTGGTCTGAGGAGGGGGAAATTAAAGGGCTCATTCGTATTGAACAGTGTGCTTTGACTATATTTATAAATACATATTTATTAACACGCACATGACCACCTCCGCGCTGCCATAACAGCTTGTAGACAGGAAGTCTGGAAGCGACCTTTGGTAACCGTATGGCGAGTGGTCTCATTGGGGGATTCCGAATTTTTGATATGTAATGAAAAACAACATTTTGAAAGTATTTGCCCATGGAAAAAAATATTTATCGACATAAACGTTTACAATGATATCACAATGTTAAACAAAATAGACAATTTAGCTGCACAATCTGGTGTCGTTTACCGCCTTTGCATTCAAAATGTACAGGATGTAATACTTTTGCTAGTTAGTATAAACTTTGATAATATTTATCTAAAAAATACCTATCTTTGTCTGTATAGTGGTCATTGGCATGAGGATTTGGTCACACTTGTTGGTTTTCGTATGTCGCGCCCATGGGTCATGTGCATATTTATAAATACATATTTATAAATGTAGCATACTGGTAAACAGTCAGTTCAAGGACTGTGATGCCCCTCAAAAACCAATAATTTGCTATGTGTGAAGTGTCACAAACAGTCAGTGGGTGTCCGCAAAAGGCAAGCTTCTCCACTAGTGGGCTAGCTCAGGCATGGCTACAGATCACAGGGCAAATGGGGATACCTCCCAATTCTTGACCTGGGGATAATTAATGTAATCATCCCCAATTTTTCATGTCATAAGGCATATTTTCAACCAATTAATAAATTTTAGGCCACAATTGTCCTAATTGTTGGCCCATTTCAGTATTAAAATGGCAAATTTGTGTGCATTTCACACACAGTTTTTCCAGTAAAGTCATTTTTTGCAGCGGTGATTTGGAACTGTTGCCTCCTGGCTCAGTGGCCCCGGTACAACCCGGGGCCCCTGGAAACTACCCCGTGAGGCCCGCACTTCAAACCAATCTACACTTCTGATGATATATCATGATTCATGGAATATCTTATAAAGTTTCAACTTCTTAATTCTTCTGAATTGATATGACCAGAGGAACATACCTTATCATTTTCTACCCATACAACAATTAGAACTTGATTTTCGAGGGTGCAGGCTACCCCCTTCTTGCAACTAGGCTATAATGGGCAATTGCAGTGTCTTTTGCACAAATCATGGAGAGTCTAGTCATCAAAGGCACACTTTGTGTCATCAGATTATATTCTATAAAACAACAATTAATTAAATCAAAACCTATGAGCATCGTTTGTCAAAGAAAAATGCAAAATTGAAAACAACTGAATATTTTTATAGATTTTGAACTTTTTGTTCATTTTTGAAACAAGATACACAATTGAACAGGTAGACTCACCTGACTGCACAAAAGCATAGTTAAACAAAAGGCAGTGTGAATTGGATGATGCTACACATTTTTACCATCTGCTTTAAGCTAGAATACATCTGTACCAGACACCATCAGGCACATATATTACGATGTTCTTAAAATAAACATGCAATACAGACATCTTGATACCAATGTAATTAGAAAATTATATAAATCAAATAAGAGACAAGGGTGACTGGTACATAGAGGTATTATACACACTGTAATGTATTAAAATATAAACTTCAAATCCATCATGGTCTGTGGTGTAGGGCTGGATATCTATGTAATTATTTATATTGACAACAATGAGAGAACCATGTGGAGTTGCCAGAATATGTAATAATCCACAAAGTTGGGTTCATTTCATATTACCAGATCCCTGATGTCCCTATCAAATTGTGATCTATGCGCCTTTGCATAAAAATTAAACTTATGTCAAGAATGTTAAGTATTAAAATTGTGTTTGTGGCTCTGTATACAAAATTGCCTTTTTGGTGCATTCTGTTTTAAAACACAAATTTTGCACAAAAATGGTGAATTTCATACTCACAAAGTTAGCCCTAATATCCACTAAAGCCCTAAAATATGACAATTTATTTGTATTTTTGCATGACAGTGCCAGACTTGAGCCTGCAAGCCATTCCCAACTCAATTATTCCAAAGTATATAAAAATATTGTGTTCACATCCCCTTTAAGCCATAATATACAATCTTCCAATAAAAAATTTTACTTTTTGTCACACCCGATTCTTTGGCATATTTGTAATACTTACATAATGTCCCAACCTAAACATAGAATCAGCCAAAGATGCTGTGTTTTTTAGATAACAGAACAAATTTGAACTAATGTCGTAATAAATTTCACCATAAATTCAGTGGTGGAACCAGGAACTTTTTTGTGGGGGAGAAAAGTGAATTTCAGGGGGCAAAATCAACAAATTTTTAAAATTGTCATAAAAAGTGGAAATTTGGGGGGCAAGAAAAATATTTCGGGATCCCCAGCACCGCCAATGCATAAAATCATGCATAGAGCGGGCAAGATAGTAAGTGGGTTTTCTTTTATTTTCCCTCATTATTATGGTGTAAAATTGTAAAATTGACAGAAAACCTTCCTGACAGTTGTTACTAATATTATTTCATAATTATTGTTGCCAAAGGTGAAAAAAAATTGATGTGACCGAAATCGTACATCATGCCTTGGTAATTCTACATGATTTATTCCCTTCTTGTTAAGCAATATGGGGACATTGACCGCACATCTTATGCAATGTATTATGTCTGGCATATGAGACCATTACCAGCTTGACATATTGGTAATTAACTAAGTGGATTTGATGAATCTTATTTCATCTCATCAGCCAAGAGATGCAACCATGCAATGCCCATCATAGGCAAACAAAATTAATGTATATTTTCCCATATCATCCATTTATTGGCACAAACTTTTGATTGGTAAAAAAAACCATTATTTGTGATCTGGTCCAATCAGGATAAAGTCGGCAATAATGAAACCGAGACATAAGCAAAAAGTGAGGAGAGAAAAAACCCCAATAAAAACAGGATTTGTTTTGCAGCATTGGACATTGATTTTGTCTATAATAAGAGAAAATTTGACATTGGTTTTGTCTAACAAGACTTGACAGCTAAACATCTCAAAAAAAGTAATTACCCCCACCCTCCCTAAAATATATAAATGACCATTATTCAAAAATGGGCCATTGTATTACAAATCTGTAAAATGCGTTGGAAGCAGAATATATTACACCTCATTTGTAGCAATTGTTTAAATATTGACATCGCAGCGTACAGATTTGTAATACAATAGCCCGTTTTTTAATAATGGCCACTATTTAAGGGGGATAATTACTTTTTTTTGAGATGTTTACATATCGAAGTACACCATTACATAATCAGGCATGAGAATTCATGTGCGAGAATTACATAAGATGGAAACTGGGAATGAGGTATTATACAAGGGAACAGGGGAAATGAGGTATATAATTGGCTTCTAAGTAATATCTATATTTTGATGCAGCAGGAGAGACAGACAACCTATTCAGTAGTGTATAAATCAGCCATGAGAAACATGAGAAAGCTAAAAATAAAAGGACTATGTTTCTACTGGGAAAACGTTGTTAAAGTTAGTTAAAGCTATGTTGTTGTCGGCAAATTGTAAGAGTCATATAAAAGATTAAGATTAATGTGTTACGAAATTGTGCTGTTGTTACGTAATAGACCTATTGTTACGTAAGAGACCTATTGTTAATGTTATAGTTATAGTAGTTACTAATTCAAAAAAAAATTTGACCCTTAACCTCCTTCCTGAAACTTGTTATGTCACATGGTAAAGAGGAGGACACACAGGAATATCAACCAACATTGCACTTTTTCAGTGGCAAATACAAGATTCTCTCAAATCCATTACATGGTCAGGATGAAAGAATACATGAAAACAGGTTTTTGGCTGTCTTGCATTTAGAACCATGAGAACCTGCAAAAGAATAGGGTTATTAAAAATGGCAAAAACACAAAATATTTTTTCTTGCCTTTACACAACCATTTTCAGGTCAAATATGGTTCTTTGTGGCCTTTTATGGTTCTTCTTAGAACTAATGAAGGTTCCACTAAGAACAGGTGTATATCACTCATTTGAAAGGGCTATAAACTGTATGATCTGATGAGATATAAATGAATCTCAAAAGGTCTATTTATTCATAGACCCTTTCCAGGGTCTATGATTTATTGGTGTAAAATCATTTAGTTCAGAAAAAAGTAGAATTAAAATCAGGAAATAGAGGTACTTTTTAAATATAATTCTAAAATGAAATGGTTCAAAGTCTGCATTCCCATGACATAAGGTCCAGCAGTTATCCCTGCTCTCATCCAGGACCCTGACACAGTAAGAACTAACAATATCCTGTACTATGCAGACTCCAGATTGCTAGCTTCCTAAATCCACTTCCTTTTGCATTGGGGAAAAAGTTGCATTAAAATGGTCAAGGATTCCTCCACAGTTGCAATATTAGATAAGATACCTTGCTCAGTATCAAGGAGGAAATATACTGACCATACAATGACCCTATTAGCCAGAGGCCTTTAGTACTTCCCTATAGGGCTATGAAAATTACAATAAACATTGTACCTTAGTCATTTTTTTCTATAGAGTTTCAAAACTTGGGTGTTAATTAACTATAATAGTGATTAATAAGTGACTTGATTATCAATGACTTCCAAGTAACTCCTGATGTCCTTCTCATCGGCCTTTGTGGTCTTTAATAATGGACATAGCTGATGAATTTAAGAAGCAAAGGTGACAAAGCAACACATGTTTAGGGATTTGTGATTATAACTTCCAAAATAACATGTTTGGAATTATGAATTCAGATTGTCAAACCTGCAGTATATTGCAACTCATGATTTGGAATTATGACATTTACTAGGCTTAACCAATTTGATCACTTAGTTTTCATTTGCTTATGTCCAAAACACAAACCTTTTTTTGCATTCTTGTTACAATATAATACAATACAATACAATACAATACAATACAATATTTAGTGCCTTAGCATTGTTTCAGCATTAGCCACACCAAGGATGCAGGAAGCTTCCAATTTTATTTTAGCTTGGAAAGGGAAATTGCTTAGAAATTACAATTTTCACAAAACATGGGCTCGGTAAATCTAGCGATATATGACAGTGTGCATTCTATTTCTAATTTACCCTATGTTTTAATATGTCTTTTTCTGCCAAACATGTAGGGCACTCTGTCTCATCTTGATGTGCTCCCGGGATGTGCTTATCTGCAGGGCTAGCTAAATTTACAATCTCATTTTAAAGTCATTTTGACATAACCGACTCACTTGAAATAAATGTGATCAATACAGAATAGTTTCAACACAACACACTCAGGTATTTGTATCCAAAAGCCGAGATCCATACTTGCCTGAAATAAGATACATTGCTGTAGTAAATAATGCAAGTCAATTATTATCTCAAAGAGCTTATGGAATCAACACAGGAAATGGATTAGTACAGATATTCTGACAAGCTGGCATTATCTTCTTTTTTTCTTAAAATATAACTATATAATCATGCATATTACTCTTATTTTCACCATAACTAGGTTACATCTTAGATATTGAAGGATCGGGTTGGGTGTGGGAGTTTGAAAACTATACGCTGGCGAAGTTACGTAATAATCCGATTAACTACCATAGCAATAGGTGAAAACAATTTTTGAATATACCGCGCTGCACTGATACGTTCACGCGGTACCTCTTCATTGAACCTTATCATGCTGATTACTTGCACCTGTAAGATTAGTATTTTTGAAAAGACCAGTATTGTATCCAATCTATGATTGCAGACATACACAGGTGATGAGTGTAACCTGCAGCGCGATATGTTCAAAATTGTTTTCACCTATTGCTATGGTAATTAATCCGATTAATTACGTAACTTCGCCAGCGTATACACAGAATTGAAAGAAGACAATTTAATGAAAGCGGATTGAAATTAGGAAAATCACTATTTAATACCAGCGCATATGCTGCCAATGCGTATCACTGTGTTGATTGTGACGGCAGGTCAGTAGCTGTAGCAAATTATATTAATGGCCTTGAAATGTTGCGAGAACAAGGAAGAAGACGAAATTGCTGAAAAACAATAGTCCAGCCGAAGGTCTGCTGGAATAAATAGTTTTTTTTACTATAATTTTGTTTCTTTATGTATTTACTGTATGTACATGTACAGTAGCCCAGCAATTGGCACCTAAATACTCCACCCTAAAGATGATGTACGCTAAGCATTTCTTAGTATGTTACCGGTAGCGAACCCCGGTAGCAAACAAGGAAGGAACTAGGTTACCTGGTCATGTGGTAATCAGTGTGAGTGTCCTTTTAGACTGATAGTAAGCCTGCCTACGATAGCCTTGAGGGTATCTACTATAATGCTATTGAACAGACTACAAAAAAGTTGTGTCAGCGAGGAATAAATAGTTCAATGTGCTGTTTAATCTGAATTAACTCGTGTCATCAATATTGTGTTCAGTTTTTTCTTTTCTCTTGAGTTTACTTCCTTCCTTCCTTCCTTCTTTCCTTCCCCTAAAAAAAACACAACTGGGACGTTAGGGCTAATGAAGTGCACTTGGTATATAAATGTTTATGTTTTATAATATATGCATTAGACTCCTGAAGAATACATAAACCTTGGGACAGTAATTCAGACCAAAATGAATCTAACATGCTATATAGCTACCTAGTCATTCCAATTAGCCTTGCACATGGCTTACTCATGACACCTTTTCTAATGTAGCCTCTCACACATGTAACAATCATGCCTGTCAAGACTGATCAATTTGACTGTTATGACAAAACCCTGAAAGGAGCTTTTCATCTTGTTTTTTATTAAATAAATTGTTGTTTCAGATGATACTGTTTTGGCCAGGTGATGATGCAGGTGTCATGATGAGGACAAGGATGATGGGTATGATGAAACTGGACAGTCGTGCTAGTATGAAGATGCAGGTGTCATGATGAGGACAAGGATGATGTATGATGAAACTGGACAGTAGTGCTAGTATGAAGATGCAGGGCTGCCGGAAATGACTATAGCTGCCACATAAGACCTGCATGGCTGATGTGAGTGCAGGCTGATAATACATACCTGGAATCCTGAGCTTCCTGCACCACTTGGATGGACATTTTGTTTCCTCAAATAAAGAAATGACACAATGTGGGCAATATTGCTACTTGTATGGGAAATTTGACTTGCCCTGTGGTAATAAACATTTTTTCATGATGGGGTGCAAAGGGGTAAAACAGCTGCCCTCCCCATCCCCTAGACCAAGTTCTAGTTCCTTGAGGGTGGGTGCGAGTGAAGCGCACATGGCCGCAAAGCGGCAAGGCGCAGTGCCGAGAGACTAGTAGAATTTGTAGGGCTTGTTATGGTCCCCTAAACACTGAACAAGTGCTACCCTCCCATGGATGCTGGCTACCCAGATACTTAAGATTTTATACTTTTTTGTGTACACTTTTTAGCCCCCGTTTTCATGAAAGTTTGGCCCCTTAAAAGTTGCTTTGCCCCCCTTTGAAAAAATCCTGGCTATGCTACTGCACCCTGGTTCTGGGTTTTCAATCAAAAATTATATATAGTAGGACAAATACATTTTCATACTTTCATTTTACTCATCAATCACCAAAATATACTTGATCAGGTGTGCGAGAGATGTCTGCACAAAAACAGAGATACTCATACCAACTTATGATTAGGGTTGTTTAGGATACCATTAGTTCTATGAAACAAATCTTGGAGAGAAATCCCACACAGTAGCTAAGTACCATGCAGTTGAATCATATCTTATCGTAAAGCTTCATAACAAAAACACAAAACTGCATGATAGCTCTTACATTAACCACTTTCTGTTGGCATTACATCAAAAAAAAGTTTCTTGAACCTTCCACTATTAGTCTACTACTCTATTGATTATTGAATCTCCTCCTCCTACCCTCCTGCTCATGGATACCAGTGATGTTTCATCTCATTCTTACTATATCAGCATCATTACTATCTCATGTTACAGTATCGCCTCATGTCTGTCCATACCACCTAGTGTCAATGAGCTACTTACACTTTCAATACCTTGCATGTCTTCATTGACGGCACATGACAGCCAAAAAATTCGCCAACATTAGTAAAATTTTGTTTGTACATTTTACTACATAATACACAACCAATATTCAAAACAATCTCAAGTTGGGAAATACATTCATATCCATTTCATTATTGCAAAACAAAAAGTAGTCCATCATCAATAGTTTGAATAATTTTTAATAAACCACTCAAAGTTCCACCACTTTCACGTTATGCCGCTTGCTTCCGGTGTACAACATTAATTTGTAAACACGCTTAACCTGTCTCTGAAGCTGTGGGATACTTCCGGAAACAAATATTACCAGCTTGACAATAATTAAGGCAAAACCCTAGACATTTTTTCCCTCTAAAAGCATATTTGGCAAGCTTACAACTTTTAATATCCCAGGATTAAAGTGTATTTTGATATAAAACAAAGATTTTGCAAACTTTTTTGTTTTTAATTTTGCTGTTCATGTAAAATCAGCCGTTATTTTTCCCAAATTTACATTTTTAGAAAATATGTTTGCAAAAACTTTTCAGATTGTGGTAAAATTTTAGCCTCCAGAAAAAAAACCCAAAAAACACCTGACCGACCGACTACGGTACTTCAAATGTCAGTCCATCCGTATCTCAGTTTCAAATTTGCTGCCTTTGGCCCCCATAGATCAGATCAGGCCTGTACGCAGGGGTGTGTGATGCCCCCCATTTGGAAAAGTATACAAAAAGTCCCACAATTTCAGAATTTGTGAGCGTAGCGAGCAAAAAAATCAGGGAAAAAAGTCCACTTTTCACAAAATAGCCCCACCCCCCTTGGAATTTTTTTTTTTTTTCAAAATCAGCACCCCCAAATGAAATCCTGCGACGGGACTGGATCAGATTGAGTCACAAATACATCAACTGTCTCAACAATGTGCTCAAAACTCGGCCTATATGGTATATTTATTATAAACACGCTTATTGCGTATTGATGATATCGACAAGAAAAGAACAAGTCACATAAAAAGAGGGCTTAACAGACAATTTTCCCTGGACAATTGGTTCTTTCGAGAACATCCGTTGCTTCTATTGGAAACGTGACCATAAATCATCCACTTGCCTCACATCACTTACTATCACTTCATATGAAATCAGTTTTTGTTCATGCAGCCAAGACATCATAAAATACATATGTAACTATCCCGATAAGAAACAGAGAACGTGACTGAAAGAAGTATGACATGTGCAGGAACAAAAGTGACGCACCTGTCATCTTATTGGTTTACCGTGTCGCGTTTCATAATGATAATCAATTGTATCCTTTATTCTACTCAAATATGTTTGCTTTCAGCCCGGGCTTTTCAGTCATAATAACAGCATGTTTACACAGCACGTAGATCCGCCGTTTAATAAAGATGCAAGTGTTCTCTGATGGGATTTGTCAACATTTTTCAAGAGAAATATTAATTATTTACAAAGTTTTTCTTCCACAAGTCACGTTCACAACATGCACATCAACTTAAAGTAAAGATACTATGAGTGATTTGCTAAATCATTACAAATCAGAGTTAGTACATTAGGTGATAAGACTGAAATTGAGTAGATAAGGGCAACATTTTGAAAAATACCATAATGAACCTAGCAATTGTTTTTTTTTTAATTTAAAAAATACACTCACATTTACAAAAAGGTTGGGTTAAAGTTTTGATCAATCAATCATTCATCAATCAATCAATCATCAAATCATCAATCAATCAATCATCAATTCAATAATTAAAATTGATATCAACAGCTAACAAGATTTGCTTGAAGTTCACATATTGTTTCTAAAGAGTAATTCCTTTAGTTGGTATTGTAAGTGAAAGCAGTGTACATTACAAGTCTTATCAATTAGACCATGATATGAATGACATTCACTTATAGGTGGTACTACACCCCTGATAAATTTTGTGACTAATTTTGCATTTTTCTCAAAAATAACTACACACTGGTAACAAAGGTTATGTATATTATAGGGGAGTCCAATCCAATTACTTCAACAAAATTTCAGCAATCAGTGATTCAAGACAAGTGGTTCATTTACTAGTATATATATTAAGAAATGAGGTACATTCTAATGGTACGTCTTTTCTTATCATAAGTAACGTACCGCTCGTCTTAAGTCACTGAATTTCCAGTGTAGTAACTGGATTCCTTGCCCCTATGATATACATAACTTTTGTTAACAGTGTGTTATTATTTTTTGAGAAGAATGCAAAACTAGACACAAATTTATGAAGGGGTGTAGTACTACCTTAATGCAACCAATTCACCTTAATGCAACCAATTTTTACCACTAAGGCTGAGTTCACGTAGAAGTATACGGTATTAAGCTATATGAAATACGCTCATTCGATCAGGCTGAGTTCATATAGGAGTATACTATGTGAACTCAGCCTGATCGAATGAGCGTATTTCATATAGCGATTAGCAAGTCTAGGCATGATAGGTAGTTTACCAATTTTCTTCGTCTAATCAAATGCTTGTAAGTTTACTTCTTGAGGTCACATTGCATTCAATGAGGTGTCATAATGTGCAGAATTAGATAGTGCATCTATTTAAAAAAAAAAAAAAGAATTTGCCCACATATGGTTTAGTTTTAAAATTAGGACGGTATACGCTGCACTAAAATCGAACACGCACGATTCCCACTATACTACTATACGCAGGTATACGGCCTTTTGGAATAGTGTCCTCTTATGTGACCCGGTACTATGAAATTATCTTGCTCGATTTAAGCTATACGCGTACACCTGCAAAGCGTGCACCGTATACCCGAATAGTATACTTCTATGTGATCGTAGCCTTATGTGACCCGGTACTATGAAATTGCCTTGCTCGATTTAAGCTATACGCGTGCACCTGCAAAACGTGCACCGTATACCCGAATAGTATACTTCTATGTGAACGCAGCCTAAGGAAATAATAAACAAGAGGAAACAATAGTGTCATGAGACATTACAAATATCTCTGTATTGTTCTCTAATTGGCATTATAATGTTCTACTGAGTGAACTTGCTACCAATCAGTACATTCACCTTTCTATTATTACCCAATTAGGTATTGTAACATTGTAATATGTTATGACTTTATACTGTGACAAAAGGCGAGGTGTAATTGTGTCCTTGCTTGGAGCATGTGCCTCTTAGTTTACTATCCTATGGAGCAAGTGCCTTGAATAGTGTGGGAAAGTGCTACCTGAATGTTTAACAAGGCCTGCCATCTTCATGTCAAGGTAGTACAAAACATTTTTTAATACCTTCAATCATCATGATTACACTGCAGTGCAAACACAGGTTATACAACTCATGTGGCAATCTTTTTTGTTAATTCAATACCATATCATCTTCAACTTGGCATTCTACAATAACAATAAAACTATCACAAGTTCAATGCAACCTCATCTGTTTAGGTAGAATTTATATGATTTAATTTAAATTTTTTACCCAATTACTCCTTAACTCCTTAACTTCCCATGTTTAAACTGGGGAATAAAACAAATCTTACAGCGGAATCCCATGATGATTTGACACATGCACGCCACTTCACATTTTCACCGACAAACCTGGACCTATGTGGTATAAACAGCATAACCATGGACTTCTATGCACTGACATTTCCCTATTGAAAGTGTGGACTTTTGTGGTAAGATATGATATTTAACCGCCAAACCATGGACCTGGTATTACACCTATGATTGGGGCACCTATACCCCATATTTGATGTGATCAAGCAAAATGAGTCGGATATCAGGAATACTGATATAATAGCATACTACTTCCTTTGTATTTTATTGTTCTGAGAAAGAATCAAAATAAGCATAAGTCTAATTATAATGGGGTTTTCAGCAAAGAAAAGCTCTGAGAATGGCTCATGTAATGAAATTGAAACTGAATTTTGATTTTGATCGACATCAGACTCATTTTGCTTGATCGCATCACATATGCATCATTACCGGATCTAGCACCCTCTACCTCTCTCTTACAACCATGGATATCCACAGTTGCTGTGGGTCTGCACTTAATGAGTGAAATGTCATAGGTGGGTCCACGTTTGTCGCTGAAAACAAACACACACTCCCCCCTCCCACACATCACAAACATTTAGAAAATATTGCCAGAAATATTTAAATGTTGGATATGTATATAAAATGAATTTATGATATTAAAAAACTGAAAACTTGCTGCAAAACATTTTAACGTTCAGTTGACAAAATATTTTTTAAACATGTTTGCAATTAATATTTTACATCTAACATTTTTGTAACATTTCTAAAATGCCACTGGTTTGTTTTTTCCTTCAAAACATTTTTAAAATGTTTTTATGATCTTGATATAACTCTTAATTTAATGTTATAAACATGATTTTGACCAAATAAAAAAAAACCATTTTAAAAACATTTGTGTGTTTGCTGGGTACATTTATTCAACCTGTCTAAACCAGTATGGTCCAGCCAGACTAACCTAGTGCGTGCCAACATATGGTTGAATACATGTCTGTATGGTAATAAGCTAAGCTGCTTACAGATTATATCAACTTGAATTTAATTACAATAATTCATTATTTTATCATTAATTCTGCTAGCTCAGGTTTTTGACATAGAAGTCAATGACATTCATAAACATTTATAGCGAGGAGGTATCAAATTTGCACTTTTCTACTGAGGGAATAATTATGATATATACCTTTTTGTATAATTCTCTTTTATGTAAAGAAGCTTTTGTTCTTTTTCTCAGTATACAGCATTGTTTCTAATTAAAGCTACTATAAGCCTCTTTTCGATGCTTTCAATTTTTCCCATTATCACTGTCCATTCTCAGAATATTTTTCCAAGCTATCAAAAATAAAACCAACTAGCAGACATTTTTGCACTAAATTTATTTTCGCGCTTTTCACGTTCCAAGTTGCTACCACAAAAATAACATATTCCTTTTGTGTTTAGGTCAATGTAAGGAAACTTAGAATCACAAACTTAAAAACAAGCGAAACAGTTCAAAATTGGCAAAGCACAAAAAAATGTTCACTTTTACAGTACACATAATTATAAAGCTTAGCCTATACCTTATCCATGTTTTTAAAAAGTATAATTTAACTAATCACCATCGCAGTACTGATGATAAAATACAAATAAATGAGGAAAAAAAACACTTAACACAAAATGAAGGAAAAATGGAAAATTAACAGAAATTCATTAAATCGGTAATTCAGGTCCAAAATATTTTTTTAGTTTTAGAATGAAATTCAATTGAAACTAACTGAATTAAATAAACAAATTGAATAAAAAACTGACAATAGGCCTACCTCAAATGAAAATTTGAATTACATTGAATTTGATAGATTTCAGAGAAATGTGTGAATGTCTTGCTCACCCTTTTTTATCCAATCACTTTCTGCAGCTGTTTGTGTAAGTTGTTTTGTTCTTTTGTTTTACTTGTGTGAAAATGTCCCTGACCTGCTGAGATTGTGCCAGCATATATATAAAGGTGGGTATATTTGCTAGGAAAATCTAATTTAAAACAATGATCTGAAAGAAATGTATCTTATAATTGACCTTTGCCAAAAACATAAACAATAATTATGTGGGCTGATATTTACTTCATTCCTTTTGTATCATTGTAATTATATTAAGATTTAAATGCAGTTTCAAGGAACAAACCTAATACTGCCAGGTTTAAATTTTTTTTCGAAAATCAATCATTAATAACACAATTAAAATATAAGCTTATACAATTGGATAATGGCTGTAAAGATGTATATATATGAAATGTATGATAATTAAAGACAATATTGTAAGATGATCGAAGTCAAACATCTTAATTTATAGTCACTTCTAATATAGAAGTACAGGTACAGTATATTTTCTTTTGCTGTGCCATTTCAAGTAATCAACTGAACTAGGTGACCTTTTATGGTACTATTCATTTGTTGAAAAACAAAACTGCACACAATATTGACCCTCTTGCTTTCTTCACTTCCACAAAGGGAAAGTATTTTGCTTTTAAGTTTTAAAACAAAGCAATTAGAGTTAATGGCAAGAAAAAACACAAAGCTAAAAAGCCTTATCAAACACATCACCCTGTCAGCATGAACTGTAAAAGCAGAAAATATAGTGTCACTCTCAAACTAAATATTTTGTCAATCACTGGAACAAAGAAAGTTTTTTGAAGCTTACTATTTATGGCAAACGGCACGCGACACCACGCGACCAAAACAATATGTTGACCCCTGGACCCTGGGGATGGGTGGACCCTAGACAGTCAAATTGGTAGAGAATGTCTTTGTCCCTTTGCACTTAACAGATAAAGAAACAAAGCAAAGTCAAAAAGTCATGTCTTGACCTGACCATAGTAAGAATGTGGAGTATGAACAAAACGTGAAGAGTGAAAGTTTCAGAAGATGCATCTTGCTGCTGGGGGTATGTGTCTGCAGCCACACTTATTCATCCGCAAATCCCTATCTCATAATGCACTACACTTGAAACTACCACACTTTGAATGTTTGTTTACATGGCATACAGACATGGCATCTGTAGTCTATACCAGGCATCTTGCAATGTTTTGATTGATGTCTTCCAAAGTACACTTGACACCCCATATATGGCATGCTAATGACTCCTCCTCAATTTTAATACCAGATGGAGTCAAGTTTAGGGAACCCTCCCTGCCTCCTCCCAGACAGTGTGACCATCATCTAACCTTTCTTTGTCATCACCCACTGAATGTTCAAAATTGAAAGTGGGAGACACAACTTTGTCAAACTTCATATGACCTCTAGAATTGAGGACAGTATGACCATATATGGCAATGAGGGTTATTATTAACCTAGAAGTGTGTCATTAACCTTCATTCTTCAGAGCCAATTAATATTAAAGCCTAACAGTTTATTGCTGTTTGTTTCAACTTTTGTGGAGATGGAACCAGGTGACGGAACCCAGGTACAAAGTTTCCTACTGCAAAAATACCTATCAAATGTCAAACTCCAGCATTCAATAATGGCATAGGTAATTATAGCTGTAGTGATCTTTTAATCACACATTGCAAACAAATCAGGAATCTGCCCCATTTCATGTTTTTCAAAATTCTACTGCCTTGCTATAAATGAGCAAGTAAAAAGTAGGCCTACATACATAATTTTACGGTTTTGTCTATATTTAGAATTTAGATGCATTCATTCATTACACCACCTATCAGCAGGTAGACCTATAAATTGTGATAGAAGTGCAAAAATTTGAATTTTGATGTTTGCGCAACTAGACAAAGAAGTACCAATAAGAAAATATGCAATAACTGGGCCTATATTGTGTGGGTTTTCAAAATTGAAATAATAATATAGGCCTAGGCCCCTACAGAAATAGTTTTTATAGATTAAGTAATACCAATATTTTAATTTTTTTTAATCTTTTAATTTTAGTTGAACAGTTGGACTGTTCTAGCCTGGATTAGATATGTTTGGTTTAATAAAGCAGAAAGTCAACCATTGCAAGTATGCAAACAAACAAAAAATGTGAATTTTTGCTTGGAACTCATCAAAGTTCCTGTTGTTGTATGTCAAACCCAGGGAATAAAGGTTGGGCAACCTTATAATTGAAGAGCCTGTCCCCTGATTCAACCCCTACATTGACAGCACATAAACTATGCACCGTGTTTGCTGCACAGATAGATGCATCAGTCACTCTTGATAGTGACAGTTCATCAGCAGCATGATCGGAGTGGTCACTCAGCATCTTGACCTAATTCCACCAAGTAATCAACTTGGCAATGTGCCAACCAAGGTTTTCATGATATTGTAACTGGACACTACACAGACCTTTTTAAAAACTCAGCCAAAGCAAATTGGATGCTAAAAGTATTGAAAACCAAACAAAAACAAACTTCTTTTGTTCCAGCATGCATGCATCATATGCATGGTCAAGCTAAGCTCTTGGTCAAGCTGGCCGAAACTGGGTGGCTCTGACTTGACCCACACCAGGCCAAGTACACCAAAACACCAGGCATGCCAGACCGCCACTGTGGCTTGACAAAGAAAAAGGACACTGACCCATTGACCCAAACAAAAATCTTTGCCGCCAAAATGTTGAGGACAAGGCCACAAACATAGTAAGCATTTTTTAGTGTTTGCCTTTGAAAATTGGCTGGAATTGCTTTGTTTTTATCTCCACTGACCATTGGCCTTTTGTCCTTTATAGGTAATGGTCAAGAATAGCCTCAAGCTTTTGTCCATAGTAACCCTAGAAGGCCAGCCCTAAACAGCAGTAGGTGCCATAGCATATTATTCAAATAATTACTGGAACTACTTTCTCATTTCAAACTTGCTTTTGATTGGCCGAAACCAAAACTGACACAGTATGCAAAGCCACCAAGCGTGTGTTGCTAAAAATAGAAAGCATACTGTCCAATGGGTGTTTGCTTAATAAGAAAACTAGGCCAAGTGCATTTGAACAGAGTGGCCTGTGCATACACGTTCTTTATAGGGAATTAGGATATGGGTCAAAATGCTAAGGAATAAATTAGTCTCTTTTTGAGAGCTCCAATCAATCCAGGGTAGGGTTGAAAATGTTTGTTTGGGTGCCTTAATATATAGAAGTAGTAGTTATACAACTACTCCCATGGTAAATGCCTGACAAAAAGCATGAGTTTTATTATGTGAATCTATCATTTAGCACTCCAGGAATGTGTAGCCTGGGTGATCACCTATAGGTGTCAGATAGAGATTATGAGCACAATAAGAAAGTCAAGGCAACTTCAAAAGCATTCCAAAAATTCCTCAAATTTAGTCAACTTATTTTGTTGTCTCAAAATACCAACAAACAATAGGTCCTTTAACTTACAAAAATGTATTAAACTTTCAATAGCTGCATATAACATAATACATGCGGTCAGAGTTTGTAAACCTGATTATTTTAATCATACAAGGGTGGGGGAGGGTATGTGTAAATATGCAACCCTCGTATTCCCCCTCCCCAATCATTTTTGCCATTTTAGCAAAGGTAAAACGTGACATATCTTGGAGGGCTTCTAATGATATAATGCAGATAACAATGTACTTTTTCTTCATTATTTTGCCAAATTATGGTTGGGATATTATGAGGGATGATGGCAATGTGATCACTGTGATTTACTGATTTAATGCTACTTGTATGCATGGAAGGGGAGAGATGTATGGAGACTAGGAACAGAAATTGACAATGTATAGTAGGTTACTGATCAGGGGGAGGGCAGAGAGCATAATTAGTTACTGGGATGAACTGACTAACATTTGTAAAGATGTAAATTGGGCAACCATTTAAAGAAATTTACATTTGACCTTAAAAGGAAGATTGAGGTAACTTTGCCTGCCAACCTGTTTTTAATTGCACCTCCTCTCTTTTTTATTTATTTTTAAATATGTTTTCCTCATTCTGCAGCTGATGAAAATAACATGGGATTGGGAAACTTGTCCTTTTGTCTTTGTGATTGTTGTTTTGTGTCGTTTTTGGTCGTTCTGTTTTGTCCTTTTGGTTAAAAAAAATCATAAAATCAGCCATCTTTCTTTTGTGTGAAAATGTTTAATAAATCATAAACAGTAACACCATGGCTGTCTAAAGATTTAAAATAAAAAAAATTTCTAAGCATGCAGGCAACTAGTATAGCTGCAGCCATACTGAATCATCATCTAGAACACGTGTTAGGCAATCTTTTTTTGGAATATTATTATTTTTCACGTTTTTTGCTTTCCTTGCTATCTTCTGAAGATAGCATTAGGGCCTACGAAGAATATAATTAATACCTCCAGCAGAATCTGTTTCACATTTTTTGCTTTCCTTGCTATCTTCTGAAGATAGCATTAGGGCCTACGAAGAAAATAATTAATACCTCCAGCAGAATCTGTTAAAAACATATTTTCGTATATATATTTTTTCTTTTATGTTTAATGATATTATTGATTTTGTTGTTGTTTGTTTGTTTTAAATTAATTTTTGTAGGTGCAAATTTTATCTGGTGCAGCCATTCAGGAAGAACTTTTTGCCAATTTTGTCATCAAAGCTACTGGAGTATGTCTCCATCATAATATGTGAGATCCCACTCCTCTGCTGTTCTTCATTTTCTAAACCCTGGTTACTTTTTTGAAAGTGAAATGTGCAATGTTTACTACAATTTAGGCACGCTTGACCTAATTTGATATCAACAATTCAGTACTGTTTATGTTGGTTGATTGATAATACCATCTTCAAAACACTCTTGGCTTTAGTCAAATATAGAGGTCAATTATTGCACACAAATTCACTGATTTCAAATTGATAATGCAGAACTGATAATGCAGAACTTGATAACAAAAATTGTGTCCAATATTTAGCATATGTAGAAAGGAAGGCTTGCACTCTGTCCATTGTTGTTGTCTGCAAGCATTTCAACTTGACAATAAGTATTCAAGTTTGATTTGATGAAAAGCCTTCTGGTACAATTTGACTTATGAGGTTCAAACTTCACAATAGCAAGTAACATGTGAAGTTACCCAGTGCATATTTTGCTGACATGCACCTACCCAACTCTGGTAGGTATTCAATTTGAAAGCAAAGACATTTTTTTCTACATTGGGTTTTTTGTGTGCCATTTTGAAGATAACATAATCAGCAACTATCATATCCTAAGATCTATGAAAATATGCAAAAGCAGATTTATAAAATGTGATGTATCATGTCAAAAGGAGACGCTTTTGGGCAGGATCGTAAATGGAGAAATAGCCCAAAATCTGCCCGGGGGTGATTTTTTCACAATTTGGATTTGTTGCGAATTTGTGATGTTATTAATGTTAAAAATATTGTCTGATAGTTTCAGACCGGAATATAACTGGCATCTTGTATTTTTCAGACATTTTCAAGGTCATTCCTACTCTCAACATTGTCAATAATATTTTTAAAGGCCGATATCTAAATTTCCAATTTTATAATACCATAACTTACGAACTCAATATCTTCGCTTAGGAATGTCCGATTTCATTGGAGAAAAATATCTCTATACTTAAGATCACTGTGACTTAAGATATGTAAAAACCTCAAAATTGATAACCTGCCTAAAAGTGTCTCCTTTTGACATGACACGTCACAAATGGTTGCTTTCAAATGATGAATGTTGTTTAAGTCATGTATTGCATGAAACATTGCAACTACAAAACATTAAATATATCTGATGTGCACAAAATAAATGTTTTAGGAAATAGAGCAGTAACTACAAAATCCTGAAATCATATTGGATCAAATTACATCAACCAGGTGTATTTCATTGATGGTTGAAGAGGATAAGGATGACTGCATTTAAATATTCATTTTAGTAGAAATTTCATTTAAATAAACACGGCTGCCAATGATTGTCCGCATACACTGTATGTTGAACACCTCCATGTGCGTTGGATTGCGGAATCAGAATCCAGCCATTCCAAAACTTGTGATTGACTAGTATTTTCATTCAGTATCCAAAGTTGTGCGTTCGCCTTGTGTTTTGAAATATGACCGGATCGCGTAGAGCTGTTAGCAGATATGTTCATTCAAAATAAATTTTTACCAGGACCTTTAGTTGATTTGCAAATTGGTATGTGGACGTGAATGTCATGTGCAGAAGGCATTTGATCATAAGCATGCACATTCAAAGTGCACTTCATACCACATCACTTTGCCCGCTAAACTGAAGGTCACGGTTGACTTTGACTCTGTGTTGATCATTATACAAGATATGAGATCATTTTATTATAAAAAAAACAATGAAAAAGCAATATCAAACAAACAAATCATTATGCTCAATGAAAACAAGATGGAAACTCTCATGTAAATTTACAAATCTAATAAAGATTACAAATACTGAATTGTAGAAATGCACTAATCATTCTACTCAATTTACTGAACAACAGGATCCATAATCAAGGAAACTATTCTGTGAAATCATATAGTACTTAGAATTTGAATAATCAGTTTCATATCATAACCCTTTTCATTAGAAATCCTTCCTCACTCTTGTACTGATGACTTAATTTTCATTATTGTACTGTCTTCAGTAGATAGCAGGTTCAGTTGTGTACCCAGGCCGCTCCTACCCAGGGGCTGGAGAAAAGGTGAATTTTGCTGCCCCCTTCAATAGCCCGAAAAGGTTGGTCCAAATTTTTTTCGATGGTTTGAAAAAGTGAAAAGTAAAAGAAAAAAGGAATGTAAGCGCAACCTAAAAACAAAAAAATTATGTATAATTCCATTTGTTTCACAGTTTTTAAACATTTTTGACCATTTTCTGCCCTTTTTTCTTCAATAAGTTTTTTGCCGCCCCTTCTCCTGCTACTCTAAAGCCCCCACCCATATACGCACATTAGGTTAGTGTGATACTTCACTTTCTTCGCTTTGTAAGATCACTAAACAAATACTTTCATATAAAGTATGTCCTGTTACATTCTTCTCCTTGCAAAGGCAATCATTGAAATCTATAATAAAAATTAATTTAGATTCAGCAAGTTACAATACTCTTCATCTACAATAATTAAACTGCCAATTAATTTTAATAATACTAGCATTTATTGCATGATACTTTAATTCAAGCATTAGCAGTTCCGGACATATGGCAATGTAACACAACTTTTACACACACCTGAATGTAGTCATATACCGTAAACGTTCGCCTAATGGCGCTATAGAGTTCATGGAAATGAGAGAGCGCCATCCCTGTAAAAGCCGACTATGATCACTGATCATTAAGGGGACGTGTAGTTAAAGGGTGAAACCTATCGACACATACAATTATGAACAAGATCGAACAAACTTGTTCATGATAATGCGGTAATCATTCACCTGATACGTTGTGGCCCAGTGAGCAGAGCATTAGACTATAGTGCGAGGATAAAGAGAACGTGTGGAGAAGATTGATGGTTGAATCTCATGCAGTAATTTCTGACAGATTATGATGTCTGTCAATGCTTTTTTTTTCTGATTTGAGGAAATTTTATTCTCTATTTTCTTGATTTTATCTTTAACATTGTTTATATAATTTTATTATTTTATCTTGTATGTGTCTTTTTTCATAGGCATTTGTTATGTGTGTGAGACGAATTGTCTTTCAATTCGCGTGAGTGTCCTTGCCTATGCATCAGTGGTCATAAGAAGTATATCATTTTATTCGAAAGGGGGGAGGGTCCCAAATATACGGGGGACATAAAGTCTTGGAAAGAATAATAGGAGTAGGTCATAAAATGTTTTATGACCAAAAAATTCTTTCTCGTCTCGACTATGCAAATGCAGTTCTACTTGGAGCAAATGCAACTGACATCGCGAGACTTCAGAGACTGCAAAATTGGGCGGCAAAACTAATTTTCTGTGCAAAGAAGCGTGATCATGCAACACCGTTCATCAAAGAGCTCCACTGGCTTACTATCAAGAACAGAATAACATTCAAAATCCTTGTCATTGTTTTCAAGTGCCTAAATGGCTTTGCTCCATCATACCTTGCCTGCAACTTGTCTCTGTACTCACCTGCACGAACTGGCTTACGATCTTCAACTGACACTACCAGACTCACTGAACAAACTTACACACCTCGCACTCTTCAATCTGTTGCCGACAGATCATTCGCATATGTTGCTCCTCGGTTGTGGAACACTTTACCACCTGCTCTATGCGTTCTGTGCCATCACTTCAAATGTTTAAGAAAGGACTTAAAACACACCTTTTCACACAATAATTTTTCTTTTGTTCCATATTATTTGCTTGCTTTTATTTTTGTTTTGTTATTTATTATATAGTGTATCATCACACACGCTGTGATATCTATGAAACAGCGTGTCATAAATAATTTGTATGTATGTATGTATGTATGTATGTATGTAGGGAGTCACACGATGAACACAGAAAGTGTGTTATTTTATTCAAAAAGACTGATTTCAATACAATTTTGGGGTTTGGGATCAGAATTTTTTTTGCCGAAATAGGGGGGTGCGCAATTTTATTGACGGACACTTTTTGTTAATTTGGGACCCCCCTTCCGAAAAAAAAGATAGCCCTCTAAGAGGATTCAAGAGATAACCTCTGCCCCAATAATCCCTAGTTATATTTGTTTGAAACTGTTCCACGGAGGATGTATCATAATAGGCTCAGTCTTCAAATGATATAAATAAAATTTGAATGAGTGAACGGACAAACTGAATAGAGGCTGTGCATATGACGTATCATCCCGTAAATATGGCGGACTACTCAAATGCATTCAACAAAAGCATGATTGCATCTACCGCGACAGTTCGTCTCACACACATAACAAAATGCACTACGATCAAATAGGTTGATGACAACATTTGATTGAATGGACTGCACTGCGCCATGATTACGGGGAGGAAACTGGTTCAAATCCTTAGTTTGGAGCCAATCGATAAACGCAAGGCCTCTATAGCTGTCATTGAATACTGGCTAGGATTCCACAACACAATGAGAACATGTTATAAGGCGCTTTGGAAGGCACCCAATACCCCACTGTCTTTCCATATTATGTGCACTCAACAACTATTCAGTATCGAAGCCCGGTATCGAAGTTACGTAATGTTACTATGTCAACGGGATCACGCGCTTAAGTAATGAACCACGATCGAAACAATCAGTACACAAAAAAGGCATACCAAAATAGCGTGATCGTAATGATCGCCATACAAACAGTGCTTGGTTCCGATACCATCACGGAGTTACGTAACTACTTCGTGGTCTGATAGTTATATTATGATCAATGGTCTGATCTACTTGGGTTCGATCCTTTCAAGAAAAGAAAAAATAGCTGATCATTTATAATGCATAAATGAATAAAGTAATGTAGTTACACAGTTTGAAACATTGAGGCCATTCTATTTTTCAAAGGTCATTTGTAGTGGAATATATCACGCATTGATAGGTAGCAGGTGGAGCAAATTTTGTCAGCGGTTTTTGTTGCTGTTTGTTCGCAGTGCCTATTTATCTATAAAAAAAATATAAAAATTAAAATTAAATTTAATTTAAAAAAATTCACAATATTCGTTCGTAAAATGGGGACAAAATCCAAAAACATTTCTTGAACCTTCTTCAAATGAAAGTGGGGGCAGAAATCAAGATTCGAACCAGTACCATTCACCATTCAATGCGCACCCTCTACTGACTGAGCTAACCGGTCAGACAATAGAAGGGTGTAATTTTGAACTGAAGAATATTAAAAAAATATGAAGAAATTACAATGTTATAAAAAGATTTACCAAAATGAGTTAGGTATAACGTATGAATCGATTTACAAATTAAGTCCAATGGCACTTTGAGAAAGAATACCCGAAGAAACCCCAAAACATTTGCTGCTCTAGCAACTTACCTAGTGACCTAAAGTATTGGGTCATGTCACGATATTTTTTTCTGAGGCATTATGTCCAGGTTGCTCAATTTAACATACACGTATCCTTAATGCTGTTGAGATTTTACAAGGATGGCGCTCTCACATTTCCAAGAATCCAAAAGCGCCATTAGGCGAACGTTTACGGTATGCCATCTGTACCAGCATTAAAACATATGTTGGCATTAAAAAAAAGTTGCAGTCAAAATACAAATCATAGCCTTTTATATCTTAATGTATATTTGACGTTTAAATTGAAACAACTCTTAACAAATTAAGTAGTAATTTATTTGATATTGGACAATTCTTTTGCTACAAACATACTACTTCAATTGTCTATTTCACATCATTTCAAAACTACAAACAGCTGAAATGAAATTATGGTACACGGTACAATGATGAGCATTACTGTGTGGTTTATGATGGTTTGTAATATTTGGAACTATGATGAACAAAATGCATATCACTAGAGAAATAAGAACTTAATGGACAAATTAAATTAAAGGACAAGAAAGAAATGAACACTTCCTATGCATAGAACTCAGCAGCAATGAATAAAACACCAAAAAGAGAAATATATCCCAAAATCAGAATTAACCTTTGCCATTTAGCATCCAGTGTGTCTGATAGGCAACCTGAGTAAGCCAGCCCAATTTCTTTGGTCTGTCCTTGTCTTATGGTTCCCAGGGGCCACACTAGATAGCTCACTAAATCTCTCTCATTGGGTACAATGACGTCAAACAACTTATTTACATACGCTAAGAGTGTCTGCTGGCTGGCCTGCATACGTATGCATGTATGTATGTATGCTTGCTCCACATATTAGGTGAAGATGAAGATTTTAACCGAGCGTGCAAAGTGCCAGGCCAGCAGACTGACTCTTATGTAACTCCTTGATTCTTCTACCTCACAAGCTAAAGCAAAGGTGTCATGACTGACGCATTAAGAAATGATTTATTTATTTTATTCAAAACTGTAGGAGGCTGTTGTTGAAGATTATAATTTATATGGACTGATATTAACTTAAACAACGTAAAGATGAATTCAACATACATATCGAAGTATTGAGATCACAATAATATTTGGACAAAACAAAATATCATAATCTAGCCTCATCAATGTATGTTGAGACAAATAAAAAGTGATGATTTTTATACCATTTTCCAAATGAGCCTTACTGTCAGTGGCTTTAAGACATTTACCAGATATTACAGTCACTTTTAAATCAGAAAATCAGATTTTTGCATTTTGCACAGATTATACAAACAACATGCTAACACGCCCTGGAAATGATAACCGAAAAACCACGAGGGTAAGATGTCACATTCCGTACATTGTAGATACATACAATTGAATGGACCTTCATATTTATTGACACTTTCATTTTCTTCCCTTCAGCAAATTGTTTCATGACAAGAACACCTAATGACAATTTTATACCATAAGATAATCCTACAATCTATTTATTTTTTGCACTGTTGTTGAGATTGCTAGTATATTAGTGCCTTTTGCACTCACAGGTTATTTTTCAAAGCTTCCAGTAATATCCCAGACTACCAGTCTGTCTACTGAAGATAGGAATACAGAGTGGTCCAGTAAAATCACAGACTACTGTCTACTGAAGATAGCAACACAGAGTGGTCCAGTCAAATCACAGACTACTGTCTACTGAAGATAGCAATACAGAGTGGTCCAGTAAAATCACAGACTACTGCCTACTGAATATAGCAATACAGAGTGGTCCAGTAATAGCCCAGACTACTGTCTACTAAAGATAGCAATACAGAGTGGTCCAGTAATATCCCAGACTACTGTCTACTGAAGATAGCAATACAGAGTGATCCAGTAAAATCACAGACTACTGTCTACTGAAGATAGCAATACAGAGTGGTCCAGTAAAATCACAGACTACTGTCTACTGAAGATAGTAATACAGAGTGGTCCAGTAAAATCACAGACTACTGTCTACTGAAGATAGCAATACAGAATGGTCCAGTAAAATCACAGACTACTGTCTACTGAAGATAGCAATACAGAGTGGTCCAGTAAAATCACAGACTACTGTCTACTGAAGATAGTAATACAGAGTGGTCCAGTAAAATCACAGACTACTGTCTACTGAAGATAGCAATACAGAATGGTCCAGTAAAATCACAGACAACTGTCTACTGAAGATAGCAATACAGAGTGGTCCAGTAATATCCCAGAATACTGTCTACTGAAGATAGCAATACAGAGTGGTCCAGTAAAATCACAGACTACTGTCTACTGAAGATAGCAATACAGAGTGGTCCAGTAAAATCTCAGAATACTGTCTACTGAAGATAGCAATACAGAGTGGTCCAGTAATATCCCAGAATACTGTCTACTGAAGAAAGCAATACAGAGTGGTCCAGTCTACTGAAGATAGCAATACAGAGTGGTCCAGTAAAATCTCAGAATACTCACCTTGGTCTGGGGCGGACATTTTAAAAATGAATTTAGAAGAGCAGCAACGACATCACTTGCATTACATTCCAGATGTTAAATCTACATCATATGCAAAATTTGAGGAAATTCGCCGAGTCCGCTTTTATTTTAGGGCCATTTGTCTATAACTGGTCTTTACATGTAGCCCTATGGAGAGAGTGCCCGTTGAGGGTGCTATAACCCCATTTTAGGAACAAAAATGTGATTTTAAAAAAACGGACTCGTGCGAATTTTCTAAAATTTTTAGAGTATATAGTATGAAAATGTAGCAATATAATCAAGTAGTTACCCTATCTGCTCTTCTCCGAAAAAATAAAAAGTCCTATACCTCAATGATAATGAAACCAAGGTGACTGTCTACTGAAGATAGCAATACAGAGTGGTCCAGTACAAATCCCAGACTACTGTCTACTGAAGATAGCAATACAGAGTGGTCCAGTAAAATCTCAGACTACTGTCTACTGAAGATAGCAATACAGAGTGGTCCAGTAAAATCTCAGAATACTGTCTACTGAAGAAAGCAATACAGAGTGGTCCAGTAATATCCCAGACTACTGTCTACTGAAGATTGCAATACAGAGTAGTCCAGTACAAATCCCAGACTACTGTCTACTGAAGATAGCAATACAGAGTGGTCCAGTAAAATCACAGACTATTGTCTATTGAAGATAGCAATACAGAGTGGTCCAATAATATCCCAGACTACTGTTTACTGAAGATAGCAATACAGAGTAGTCCAGTACAAATCCCAGACTACTGTCTACTGAAGATAGCAATACAGAGTGGTCCAGTAAAATCTCAGACTACTGTCTACTGAAGATAGCAATACAGAGTGGTCCAGTAAAATCACAGACTACTGTCTACTGAAGATAGCAATACAGAGTGGTCCAGTAAAATCACAGACTACTGTCTACTGAAGATAGCAATACAGAGTGGTCCAGTAAAATCACAGACTATTGTCTACTGAAGATAGCAATACAGAGTGGTCCAATAATATCCCAGACTACTTTACTGAAGATAGCAATACAGAGTAGTCCAGTACAAATCCCAGACTACTGTCTACTGAAGATAGCAATACAGAGTTGTCCAGTAAAATCCCAGACTACTGTCTACTGAAGATAGCAATACAGAGTGGTCCAGTAATAGCCCAGACTACTGTCTACTGAAGATAGCAATACAGAGTGGTCCAGTAAAATCTCAGACTACTGTCTACTGAAGATAGCAATACAGAATGGTCCAGAAAAATCACAAATTACTGTCTTCTGAACAAGTAAACTTTGAGGCAACTTAATTCATCTTCACATGAAAAGCAGTGACCAATCAATATGTTCCAGACAGATTTCTCCATTTTTACACCAATTATCAATATGCCAAAAATTAATTAATATCAATCATTGTTATCAACATGTACTGTACATCTCTAATATCAGCCTTTTTGAATTTGCCCAAAGCATGGCAAAACAAAAGCAGCAAAATATGACATAACACACTCAAAGTGGTTGACTCAATAAAGTTCATTTTGGAAACCATTAAAAGTATATATTTAACTCATTAATAGACAACATTTATGATTCAAAGGAGGTTTGTTGCAGTAAGATGAACTCCACTTCATTCGCAACTTGCATCATACACAAGCTAAAACATACTAAAACACACTACTCTGCCATAATAATACTAGTAATCTACACTTAATGCTCCTCTCAATGTTCCAGAATAAATAGCGTCAAAACAAATTTTAATCTTTGCCCAGAGCGAAAAAACCCATCGCATCTGGCCAGTATATAATGTTCACTAAATAGCGTCCTTGCAATATCACATGTGACATTCTAGCCTTCACATTGTAAACGAATACCTCACATTGATGCTGGTATACTCTACTTCATGTTTCACACAAATTAATTTCACATATTGAACAGAGTCACCTGCTGTTTGCCAAAATTGCAACATTATTGAGTTCTCACACTGACAAATGAGGCATATGAATTAAAAAAGCCCAAAATAGATCAGTCACTGTAGATGCAACATTATTATAGTCACATAACTTGGGACAATTCCATTGGGGTTATACTATTACTACTGTCCTCCATATACCATTCATGATTCTACTACTGTAAGTGGAATATCCTCTGCACATCTACATTATAAGATATGTGCAAGCAGAGAATTCCCAATTTGGAATTTTCGGATGAACTTGGCACTTCAAAATGGGTAACTTGATCTTGCTTCGTGTCACAATTTCTTCACAAAAATGTCTTTTATCTTAATGTTGACAAGCTAGGTACGCATAATGTAAGGGCGCTGGGAATATCTCAGCCCAATTTCATTTGCATATTCATGCTATGTCACTAATGATGAATAATATTGAACATACTCGGCGAAAGAATATGCACACAGGTAGATGCTATAACCAAATCTATGCTTTTTTAACCTTCTATCTTCTTTTTTTGCTATTTGAAAATATCAAGAACAGATAACTCTCATTCACACAGTTTACACAATTTAGTGATTGTACATGTACAAACTTCTGTAATATATTGCCATAGTCTTATGTGTCATCAAACACTAAGTATATCACATAATTTGACACAGAATCACCTGTTTAATGTGACATAACATCTTTCTTCAATATTGACTTAATTGAAACTTAAAATGAATACACATTATTGAAGCCTTTCTAAATGAACATACATCCCATATGTACTCATATCACCTGTTATGTAACATCTGTCTTCAATATTGACATTATATTGAAACTTAAAATGGAAATTTAACATATTGGCCTACATTACATCAAAGCCTTTCAAAATGAACATCTCTTATCCTCAGTATAGATAGTTGATTCATGCACTGATTATTTTACTTAAACTAGTTACACCTGTATTATCAGAAGATGATAAATGTACCTCAGATTATGACAGCAGTGCATATGTTTATGCCCAAAAGAACATGCACCAGCTATCTTCAGTAGATATGACTGAAACCTAACAAAAACAATGTTCAGTAGATAGCACTGACACACAGCTCTGCTAAATTAAATACCCATCAGCTTCTGCTTAATCTACTGATATAAGGTTTGCTATTTTCAGTAGATAGTACTAAAATGTTAGCTATAGACAAAAGACACTGACACATGGGGGCCAGTACTGATGACACATTCATTATTGTATGTCAATCAAGGCCTTTTATATCATCACAACTTTTTATAGCTATCTTCAGTAGATAGTGCAGATTCATTTGGCTATGTTAACAAAATAGCACAGTTCACCCCTATCTTCAGAAGATAGCACTTACAAATTAACTTACTACTTAGAAGACATAGTGCTAGCTATCTTCAGTAGACAGCACTATATAGCTATTTTCCAAAATATCTTCACCAGACAGAACTGGCAACCTTACAGTACAACCAACCCTAATCCCTATTCTAGACCTATGGCACTAATAATTGGAAATAATTTGGCACCTTACATTCGAACCTTCATAATTATAACATTTTTTACATTTGAAAGAGATCAGATCAGTGTCATTTTGCATGACATATGGCCAAATTGGTTGACCAGCCAGATGGTCATTCTTCCATCCTCTTGACTGGTTAGGGTTGTTGCATAGACACCTAAGGTGATATATAACTTGTGGTGTAAATCTATTGTTAACAAGTGCATTACTGGCTAATTACTACCAAATGGAGAACCAAAACACTTTTAAGTGCTTTGACTTAAACATGTTAAAAGCCCTATGGTCATGCAGCTAAAACCTCATTCCTACTGCAGTCGTTATACACAACGATGAAGTTCATTCTATTTTTGTTTCTTTGTCTTTGGTTTTCTTGTTTTCTCCAAATCAATTAAATCCTGCCTTTAATAGCATAAGAAAAAAACAATGCAAAGCTGATTTCTTCACAGCTTTCAAACATATTGATTCACTATTCATTTATACCATTTGGCACATGCTAAGTAAAACCCACTTATATCGACAAGCAATAAATAGAAGTGATGCCACTCAGGTGTGTAATTAGTATAGATAAAGAGCAAAGATATGTTAGCCTACTTAAGTTGCAACATCATTAAGCAAAACATGCAAAACATGTTTGTTCTTCTTTCTTGCCAAAATGCAGCAATTAATGTTGTAAAACTGAAGGCAATACTGTAATAATGATCCCTTTAACCTCATTTTGACCCTAATTTATAGTTGCCACCAGACCATCCATCCATCACCTTCATGTCTATCCAATACACACTGTCAATTTTCTCACATCTTTTCTCACTCTCTACATCACACTTTACCTAGATATTTAAAAAAACTCAACTTCTGTTAATATAAATTTAGGTGTCCAGGTAACCTGAAAAACAGAAAACTCTACATGGATGATTTAGTGAACTTTGACAACGTGAATGAGCATGTCTGGGTTATTATAGAGCAAGTGGTCATGATGAGACAGAACACAGACCAGACTTTAGTGAAAGAAAGCTTTCTTCCAATAGACCTATATTGACAGTATGCCCCAGACAGCCAAACTCACAGACATTGGCAACAAAATAACTCCTGAGGCCCTGCTACTTACTTGTTTCAGCCACCTTTGTAAGACAGGTTTCATTCAGACAGACATTCTTCTATCGATATAGTGGATTGAGGGGAAATATGCAGTTCTTCATCTTATCAAGTTAATTTATGGGTACAAGTTGTAATATCATTATAAAATCATTGATTATATTTAAGGCAAGCAATTGTTCATGAGTCAGAGAATATTTTGTGAGATATTCGTGGGCCAATATGTTGTTCTACGGAAAAAGATGGTGTTTTACTTGGTAGACTGCTATTCCAACATTCCAAAGGGCATTTCATTTCACTGGAATGTAAAATGACTTGTGGAACCAGAATGCTACCAGCCTATACCCTGTATTTTCTTTATACCAAGGATGTCTCACTGTCTGTGAGTGACACTAAGTCTCTTGGGCAACAAAAAAAACCTGGGGCATTTTTTTTCTTTCTTTCTTTTTTCGTGTTAATGTTTTTAAAGGAAAAAAACAAAAAATATTCAAGATTTCTGTGAAATTTTAGGGTCATTTAGTCTCTTCCAGGAAAAAGGAATCCAGACCAACTGACCTAACTTGACAAGTACTTCTGCCCATAGAACAGGGGCATTTTCTTCATCACCTTATGAAGAGGTTCATTCCACAAAATGCACCATTAAGTGGAAAGATTCATTGCAAGTTATGACAGAGTGTACACTCTATTTCACAATGAGGTTTACACTTGATATGCAACTATAACACAAAGACATCGCAACAGCTTTTGGAAAGTGATAAATGATTGCCTACATGAAAATGCTACCTTAGGCTACAATTTGAATCATTCTCTCTTTATTTCCTCTCGTCTTATTTATCTTTTTCCTTTCCCACTTAATCTGTTATATCATTTCTACTTGCTATTTTTTACACAGGGAGGATCCTACCTCTTATATGCTCACTTGAGACTTAATTAATCAATTTACTACCATAGACAATGAATAGAAAAGAAACTTATAGCATCAATCAGATGGTTCTAAGCAAAATCTGCACTTATGACAATGAATCATGAAATTTGTTTAAACTAAAAAAAATCACCAAACTTAAAGAGAATCTTTCTACTGCTACAGCATTCAATGTTTTATCATCAAGGCCTTGGGTTTTCTGATAAACACTTATTCTGTAGCCTTAGCCTATCTTAATCTTGAATCTCAGTCATTATCTTCAATGGAACCATATTTAAATATCAGTAGCCCAACTTGATTTAAGTATACACTTCAGTCAAATTGAAAGTGATGTTGTCTTTTTTTGTTACTTATCTGAATAAACAAAGAATAACTAGACAGACATCTCAATAAGTCAACTTTCTGATGCAATGTTTTAAAGAGCTACTAGCTTTCATCAAAACAGATCAATGAAAGTGCCTCGGGGTCGGCATGGTCAATGCTTCGACACAGCGCCGCAACTTACCTGTGCTTTGATGTCAGTCCAGACAGAATACCCATGTGCAACTCAATAATGTGATAATGCCCAATGCCAAATATAGGGCAAGCATCCTCATTTCTTTATTTATCCTTATCATTTCTATTTAAATAACAATTCCCAATGTACTTAATTATAAAGTTAAACATTAGTTACTTTCTTCCCACCTTTAAGAGTTCACAATCACAAAGGAATACATATTGAAAGGTTTAGCTAATAACATATACAACAGGCACAATATATTTTATGGGATGAATAATGTTGCAATATCTGTTCATAAGATGTTTTTCTTCTTTTGAAATGAAAGTGTTAATATCCCACACATAATGGTCTGATTGCTACTTGTCACTGTTAGTTATTTATAGGTAGATTGAGGGTGAATTGGGACATTTCACTTACACGCCTCCTTGCTACTTACCCTTCAAATATCCAATATTCAAAAAATGTAATGTGCATGGATTTTCTAAAATATGTGTGAAACAAAGCCTTATAAATTTGCCACAAAATGATAGATTTGTATATTAGTTCTGGATTAAACATTAAATCAAACCTAACTGTCAGAAATACTGAATTCCCTTTTCAGAACATTGCAGATAATGTTCAGCAGCAGCCTTTGGTTCAATTTCTACACTTAAAATAAATAAACAACAACTTACTTTCAAACATGTTGTTCCCTTGTCTATCCAAAATGAATAATTCTTAATTTTAGTTGAAGACTCACCTATGGAAAAACACTCCTCCCAATTTCATTTTAAATCTGCCATATCTGAAACAAAAAGAATAAATACAATCATCTCAGCCCCTTTCCAATGCTAATTTCATTCATATACCCCATGCATGATTGTTTGTTGGAGACTGTTTACATCAATATCATTTGTTTTCTCAGGTCTGTCTGGATAGTTAAATTTGCATGGCTTGCCACTTCTTACTCGCACATCTTGAATGATGAATATTACACGATAGTCTTGGATAATGCATATTAAAAAGACTTTAAAGCCTTAATATATGTGATGTGATCAAGCAAAATGAGTTGGATGTCAGGAATACCGATTTTCAGATATAGCCAATAATAGCATACTACTTCCTTTGTATTTTATTGTTCTGAGAAAGAATAAAAATAAACATACCTCTGGATAAGTCTAATTATGGTGGGTTTTCAGCAAAATAAAGCTCTGAAAATGGCTCATGTAATGAAATTGAAAGCTGAATTTTGATTTTGATCGACATCTGTCTGACTCATTTTGCTTGATCGCATCACATATGATTACATTTTAACTTGGTTATTCTTTACCAAATATTATAAAATAATAATTATTAACTGTCAAGAAAGTTTCCTAGTCATTTTAAGTAAAGCCATAGGTTTTATGTGTTCTGCTTTTGGAATTCTGTTTTGTCAATATGTCACTTTCCATGTTTTGTCTAATTTAACATGTTTTGGTCATTTTACAAGTTTACTAAAGATATATTACCAACTATGTGTGTTGTACCTAACCATAATTATTGACTCTAGTCTAGTTGATCCAATTTTTGAGCACTTTTTACATTTATTGAAAACAACAGTAGACACACATTTTTTATTTTTTCATTTGTATTTTATTCACTTTCACTTATTCAATTTTATTTTCCAACAACATGAAATTCTGGTTCCGTTTTCTACCTCCGATTCTAAGAAATTGATCTGTTTTCAGCATCACAGAAAACTTATGGCTTAAATTTTAAGCCAAAATTAAAGAAAAAACAAGGTAAAATTAAAGATAACTCACTCACTATCTTAGCCGCATAACTGTGGTGTTTTTGGGGATTTAATCATAATTATAACTTTAATTCAAACTTGTTCTGTTGTCCTAAAAGCACAATAAATTTGGCTGAATCCAATAATATTGTGTGTAAATTGGATCATGAGCAATTTGAAACTCATAGCTTTAAGAAGACTTGCATTGTTATTAAGAATCTATTTTTACAGTCTGCATGTGACTTTCCAGCATGCAGACATTACAAAAAGCACCACACCCAGGACAGCTATCTACTGTAAACAGCCTTTTTAGCCTAATTGTGCACAATACTTATAACCCTTAAAGCCATATTATAACATTTGCTGAGAATGCCCTCAAGGTTTTTACACGATTGCAATGATCTTTAGTAAACAAAGATTCTCTGCAAAAATCAAGACTTAAAGGTGCTGTAGTTTTTTCAAAATCTGTGATTTTGAATAAACCGATGGAACCGTCGTTTTATTATTACGATAGAAATATTAGTTGAACGCCTATGTGTTGTTCATAACACAGTACTACATACACGGCATGCGGGACACACACACACGCCAGAGGATCGTACTGTATTACAACTGCCGGAGTAACATGCATTGGCGCTATTAGTAAATTCCAATTTTCTTTGCTTTACCTCACTTGTTCGGCTCAAAATTAAAAGGGACATATCTGACAGTAAAAGCTAACATTTTATGAAAAATAAAAACTAATCTATTTTTAAAGAAATGTTATAATATGGCTTTAAGTTTGGTGCACTGGGGATTTTTTTGAAGTACATCATTATGGACTCCATAATAAATGTACACTATAAATGTATCTATTGTAATATGCCATCTAATGAAGATAGTCATGTGAATCAATGAGTTGATCCCAAATGCTAACTATTAATATGACTGTGAACCATTACAGGGTCTCGTGTTTATACAGTAGATCCACTGAAGATGACCACTAGGACAACATATGCTATCTATTGAAGACAGTACAGATAATGGAAATGTCTCTTGTAAATAATATGATTGAAAAAATAGTCACTTGGTTAACAAATTCTCTGATAAATGATTTTGAGAGAAAATACAATATCCCTGGTCAAGTGCTATCTACTGAAGATAGCTACATGGATCAATATGAGCTTTTTGGTGGACCATTATGAGGTTTCTTGTAAAGTGCTATAGCTACATGGAGCAATGTGAGCTTTGAGATGGACCATTATGAGGTTTCTTGTAAAGTGCTATCCACTGAAGATAGCTACATGGATCAATATGAGCTTTTTGGTAGACCATTATGAGGTTTCTTGTAAAGTGCTATCTACTGAAGATAGCTACATGGAGCAATATGAGCTTTGTGATGGACCATTATGAGGTTTCTTGTGAAGTGCTATCTATTAAAGATAGCTGCATGGAGCAATATGAGCTTTGTGATGAACCATTTTGTAAAGTGCTATCTACTGAAGATAGCTACACGGAACAATATGAGCTTTGCGGTGGACCATTATGAGGTTTCTTGTGAAGTGCTATCTGCTGAAGATAGCTACATGGAGCAATGTGGAGCAATGTGAGCTTCGCAATGGAACATTGTGAAATATCTTGCGATGGACTATTATGAGATTTTGTATCCAGGACCACCTACTGAAGATAGCTACTACATGGAGCAATATGAGCTTTGCGGTGGACCATTATGAGGTTTCTTGTGAAGTGCTATCTACTGAAGATAGCTACATGGAGCAATGTGGAGCAATGTGAGCTTCGCAATGGAACATTGTGAAATATCTTGCGATGGACTATTATGAGATTTTGTATCCAGGACCACCTACTGAAGATAGCTACTACATGGAGCAATATGAGCTTTGTGATGGACCATTATGAGATTTCTTGTAAAGTGTTTTCTACTGAAGATAGCTACATGGAGCAATGTGAGCTTTGCGATGGACTATTATGAGATTTTGTATCCAGGACCACCTACTGAAGATAGCTACTACATGGAGCAATATGAGCTTTGTGATGGACCATTATGAGATTTCTTGTGAAGTGCCTATCTACTGAAGATAGCTATATGGAGCAATATGAGCTTTGAGATGGACTATTATGAGATTCTTGTGAAGTGCTATCTACTGAAGATAGTTACATGGAGCAATGTGAGCTTTGCGATGGACTATTATGAGGTTTCTTGTGAAGTGCTATCTACTGAAGATAGTTACATGGAGCAATGTGAGCTTTGCGATGGACTATTATGAGATTTTGTATCCAGTACCACCTACTGAAGATAGCTACTACATGGAGCAATATGAGCTTTGTGATGGACCATCATGAAGTTTCTTGTAAAGTGCTATCTACTGAAGATAGTTACATGGAGCAATGTGAGCTTTGTGATAGACCATTATGAGATTTCTTGTAAGTGCTATCTACTGAAGATAGCTACATGGAGCAATATGAGCTTTGCGGTGGATCATTATGAGATTTCTTGTAAAGTGCTATCCACTAAAAATGGCTATATATGGGGTAAAATGGGGTAACTTCGGTCAGCGGGGTAACTTTGGTCGGTCAAATATATTTTTTTAAATGGTCATATTTTCGTACAGCAATATTGTTTTTGGTCATATTTGGTATCAATTTGTGAAGAAATATATTTGGAAGAAATAATAGTCGCTCATGTCCAATGTTTGACCAAAAATGAGCATTTTTCACATTTTTTTTCAGAAAAAATAAAAATTGATATTTGTGAGCAAAAATGTGTGCTTGATTAATTTTGCAAGGGGTCAAAGGTCACAAAAAATAACAACTTGCCCATATACAGCGAAGATCAATTTTTTGACTTTTTTTTCTTCATGGAATGTAATGCTCTGACCCAAGTTGCCCCAAATGCGGGGTAACTTTGGTCAGGCTATTTGTAACCCCTAGGGTACCCTTACAAAATTATTAAAAAATCTTTTTCAACTTTAAGGTGTAGATGGGAACCCTAATGTCATAAAAAAGAGATAATTAGAAATATAATTGGTTTTGTTGGGAAGCAGTGGTTTAAAAACTCTGAAAAGTGCCCAAAGTTACCCCCATTTTACGGTACATAGAGCAATATGAGCTTTGTGATAGACCATCTTGTAAAGTGCTATCTACTGAAGATAGTTACATGGAGCAATATGAGCTTTGCGGTGGATCATTATGAGATTTCTTGTAAAGTGCTATCTACTAAAAATGGCTATATGGAGCAATGTGAGCTTTGCGAAAGCCATTTTGAGATTGCTTATAAAGTGTTATCTACTGAAGATAGCTACATAGAGTAATATGTGCTTTGGCATTTGCCATGGACCATTATGAGGTTTCTTGTAAAGTGCTATCTACTGAAAATAGCTACATGGGGCAATATGAGCTTTGAGATGGACCATTATGAGGTTTCTTGTAAAGTGCTATCTACTGAAGATAGCTACATGGAGCAGCTTTGCAATGGCCATTGTGGAATTTCTTGTGAAGTGCTATCTACTGCAGATAGCTGCATGGAGCAATATGTGCTTTGCGATGGCCATTATGGATTTCTTGTGAAGTGCTATCTACTGAAGATATCTACATGGAACAATATGAGCTTTGTGGTGGACCCTTATGTGATTTCTTGTGAAGTGCTTCATGAGAACTCTTGTAAAATGTTATCTACTTTTAGGCAGCTAATTGGACCATTATGATATTGGTAATAAAATTCTATCTAAAAAATATGGTCAATCATATGGAGCATTATGGAATTTCTTAGAAAATACTAGCCTTTGAAGTTAGCCATATGGACTATTATTATGTGCTCTTTCACAAACTGCTACCTACTGAAGATACATTTCATCCAATATGATATTGACAGTACTTTCATCACACAATGTGGTTGAGTAAGCATCTTTTATTTCAGACAGCATATGCTTATAGCAAACTTGTGTGATCAGTAAGGAAAAACAAAATATGTCTTGTTCTCTCCTGGATGCTAAACCTATTTATCATACGTGGCCTCTGGCCAGTCTAGCATTATTGATGCAAAAAATCACTCTTTAACCGATTTATCTTCAGGACCTTTTCATTGGATGCATGAATACACAAAACATATTTTTTTGAAAATATTGTTGATTAATGGTCTGTTGTGTGTTTTATCATGGGATTAATGCATAAAACAACACATCATTAATTCACAGCTGTAGATAAGGGTACCTGCTACTTTAATCTGTATAAACCCTCTTTACTAAACCCATAGGTGGTAAATTAAAACAAACCAAACATGAAAAGATGAGAACAAAGCACCTGCATAGTATTGGTTCAACAGCTTTACAGATATGTCCACAATTTTGGAAGGGAGGGATCGCAGAATCTTGTGCATTTTAGTATTCAACATATTGTATTCAGATAATTCACTATTGCTTATCACTAAATGACCTATTTATCTGTTTATTGCATCTATTGAATATACGTCATAGGGACAATGAATAGGTATTTTTCTATTTCATTTTTTTGTACAAAAATTAATAGTTTATCACCCACATAGAGTTTATCACCTACCCACATAATTGTGTGGTTTTAATAGGTCAGGAGCAAGGACAGCCTCATCAATATGGCAGTTTTTGATCATTTGATCAAGCTGTTGTCTTCATTAAGTTTGTGTAAATTTTCTTTTTGTTCTCAAGTTCATCATTACTGCAAATCATTTTGCTAGACAATGAAAATTTAAAAAAAAAACCTGTTCTACAGCTGGAGTGACCTTTCAAGTAGGGTCGTTTAGTCAGGCCTTCATTTTTGTAAATGACCCCAAAAATCACCAAATTCTGTAGCTATTTTTCAATTTGAGCAAATACAAAAAATTTGGGTCGCCATTCATTTGTATTGGAAAAATTTGTTTCCCAATTTTTTTTTAATCTGGGTTGGTCGGGCCCAGAGAACAGGGTTTTCTTTTTCCGTTGCCTTATGGAAATTTTTGTATAAAGATGACAGAGTGTAACAAATTAACTCAAGCAAAAATTGAAAAAATAATTTTTCAACAAAAAAAGGGGTTTTTTTTTGATGGAATACATGTATTACAGAATTACTGAAACAGAATTGCAATTATCTTGTGATAGACCATAATGAGGTTTCTTGTGAAGTGCTATCTACTGAAGATAGCTACATGGAACAATATGAGCTTTGAGATGGAACATTATGAGGTTTCTTGTGAAGTGCTATCTACTGAAGATAGCTACATGGAACAATATGAGTTTTGCGATGGACTATTATGAGGTTTCTTGTGAAGTGCTATCTACTGAAGATAGCTAAAATGGAGCAATATGAGCTTTGAGATGGACCATTATGAGGTTTCTTGTGAAGTGCTATCTACTGAAGATAGCTACATGGAGCAATATGAGCTTTGCGATGGACTATAATGAGGTTTCTTGTGAAGTGCTATCTACTGAAGATAGCTACATGGAGCAATGAGCTTTGAGATGGACCATTATGAGGTTTCTTGTGAAGTGCTACCGGTATCTACTGAAGATTGCTACATGGAGCAATGAGCTTTGAGATGGACCATTATGAGGTTTCTTGTGAAGTGCCTATCTACTGTGAAGATAGCTACATGGAGCAATATGAGCTTTGAGATGGACCATTATGAGGTTTCTTGTGAAGTGCTATCTACTGTGAAGATAGCTACATGGAGCAATATGAGCTTTGAGATGGACCATTATGAGGTTTCTTGTGAAGTGCTATCTACTGTGAAGATAGCTACATGGAGCAATGAGCTTTGAGATGGACCATTATGAGGTTTCTTGTGAAGTGCCTATCTAATGTGAAGATAGCTACATGGAGCAATATGAGCTTTGCGATGGACCATTATGAGATTTCTTGTGAAGTGCCTATCTACTGTGAAGATAGCTGCATGGAGCAATATGAACTTTGCGATGGACCATTATGAGGTTTCTTGTAAAGTGCTATCTACTGAAGATAGCTACATGGAGCAATATGAGCTTTGAGATGGACCATTATGAGGTTTCTTGTAAAGTGCTATCTACTGAAGATAGCTACATGGAGCAATATGAGCTTTGGTAAGTATTGTATCCAAGGTCGTCCGTTCATGTTGTAGTTTGAAATACGCGATATTCAATCGCGGTTGGATCATGTACAGCTTTTGAAAGCTGTATACATTCAATTGAAATTCGTAGTATAAGTAAAAGGTTCAAATGATGGGTTCATTTGTGTTTATTTTTATCACTATAATTCCAGGAAAAATATGTGAATGTGCCATATGGTTTAGTGAGACTATTAAGATTGTCGCTCGGATCAAAAGTCAATACTCCTTTTTTAAGTGCATGGGACATGGTTTGGTAATTTTATAGATAGTTTTATGTGTTAAAAATCATAGAAACTCATAGAAATGCCCTAATTCCATGACATCACCTTACATTTATTTTGATGTTTTAAGGCTAAAAAAGAACAACTTTGTTTCCTATAGGCCACACTCATTTTGGTTTTTTTTATTTAAGAAATCTACAAAAAATATATTTTCAAAATTGTTCAAAAGATTTTTTCTCATACATTTAGTTTTAAAAGAAATATGAAATCAATAAATACTATGAAAAATCAATCTATAATTTTACTACAACTTACAATTATCGTATCTAACAATACTACACTGATTTAACAATAAATATTTGTGATTACCATAAATCTTGTCGCATTTTGCATGTTGGTTTTCACCCCACCACCAGAAAACAAACTTTTGTTAGCATCATCATTCAAGTAAAGTAGGTTAAATGATCTTTGACTTATGATCATTAAGTTCTATCACCACCTGAAACAAAACTAACTCACCCATAAATCATGTGAATAACATCACCTAAATCTTTCAACAATGGCCTACATTTATCATGTTTACAATTAGGTCAAAATGTTGAAATTTCACACATTTATCTTCAATTTTAAAATAGTCAATTTACAACGGAAATATTAAATTACACACAAAATTGATTAAAGAGGCATTTGGGGATTTTGTCAGAAAAAAATTATCATTCTAAAATTTGTCTGATCCTGGGAAATTTTATACTTCTATACAAAAAAACACACACTAAGATCCTACAACACTTAATTAAAGCAATAGTGTAATGTTTGCTGAAGAGGACCCTGTTAATTTTGTTTTCAAAATTCTGATGGTATATCTGGAAAAATCAAATTCTTAGGTGCTGTATTTGAGGCAAAATCTGAGATTTTAAACAAAATCAAGGAACACAAGATTTATACGGTCAAATATTGATTGAGCTTGCATATGGCTGAATTGTCTTGTTTTGTACGTGAAAATACACGTGACGGGATGTTCAACCTCGTTAATGATAGATGGACTGATATAAGCATTGACAATATAGGAACGAAATTGCACTTATCAAAAAATTAAAAGGCATGTATCTGATAGTGAAAACTACATTGCGAAAAAAAACTTATTTTTTAATATGGAAATGTTACAATATTGTGCTTTAGAAGACATAATATCAATTAGAGATCAACATGGTCATGAATATGACAGACAACAGAGAGCCTTCACTTTATTTGTTAAATGTTTAATGAAAAAACAGAAATGTCATGCTTAGGCAATGAAAAAACTCATTCCTACAGGCCCGATTGACCCAGATTTTGCATGTTGGGTTTTTTTTTAAATTTATTTTTTTACCTGTATGAAATTAGAAGTCTAAAGTAGATTGATTTTGACCAATTTTTGTTTTATATTTTGCAGAAATTTCTGTGATTTTATAGGGTCATTTGTCTTCTAGCTTTAGTAAAGAGCCTCTGCACTATCCACAAGCAATCAGATATCTATGCTATGGTAATGGGCAGAGAGCCCGGCAGAGTGCCTTCAGCCTCGACGCCCTCAATGTCAACGCTATGCGCCTCTTCTTGACTTGGTATATGAACTACGCGCCTCTGCTTGAATAACATGCTCGCTATTTGGACATCACGATTCGAGGGAACTGATCCCCGGGAACTGATCAAGTTCTATTATCTTCCAGTAAAAAAGGAAAAAACAACATTAAAACCAGCCTGTAGAACGTGATGGTGTTATGTTTTTGCTGCCTTATGGAAATTTGCAAGGGAAAACTGACTAAGAACCAGGAATGAAGATACAGGATAAAGACAACATGGCAAATTAAACTAAATTGCACATGCAGGCTGAGTCAGTGGTTGTAGGCTATATCAAAAGCTATCATATCATCTAAAAAATAACAATTATAATGTTGAGAAGCACCTTTAAACATATCTAGGTCGCAATGTTTCCAGGTGTGCCACAGAAGCCTGGTAACATAATAAGGTCTATTCATGTGACATGTGAAGTGTGTATCAATCTAGATTGAATCTATATGAATCTATTGAATCGGTTTATAAAAAGGCCGACAAACAACAGGTTGGAAATTACAGGCCAGTATCTTTACTTTGTATATGTGGGAAGATCATGGAGAGAGCAATTGTCAACTTGGTTTTTCCTCATATAAAAGAGAGGCTCTATCATCTTCAACATGGCTTTATAAAAGGGCGTTCCACTGTCACTCAGTTGCTTGAAGTTTTTCATGAAGTCAGTGCAGCCTTGGACAACGCTGGGCAGGTCGATATGGTTTATCTTGATTTTTCCAAAGCGTTCGACAGTGTTAGTCATAAATTACTCTTATACAAACTCAGGTCTTTTGGTTTTCATTCTGGTCTACTTAATTGGTTTAAAGCTTATCTTACAAATCGACACCAACGTGTTGTTGTTGATGGCGTCCAATCTGATTGGCTTCCAGTGGTTTCCGGGGTTCCACAGGGCTCTATCCTTGGGCCACTCCTTTTTGTTTACATAAATGACCTGCCCAGTGTTGCCCAACATTCTAAGATTGCTTTATTTGCCGATGATGCTAAGTGTTTTATTAATGTAAAAAAAACCTTCAGATTGTGAGCAGCTTCAGTCAGACTTAAATGCACTAGTCAATTGGAGTAATACCTGGGAGCTTAATTTTCACCCTTCCAAATGCCAGGTCATTTCCTTGACAAGATGCAGGAAACCCATCCTTTATGATTATAATATGAATGGCACAACTCTCAGTAAAATTGATACCATCAAAGATTTGGGTGTTGACATATCAACTAAACTTGTCTGGGATACCCATATTAATAGAGTTGTCAAAAAATGCAATCGTAAGATGGGCATGATCATGCGTACAGTAGGGTTCAATGCCCCAGTAAAAGTTACCAGAACTCTTTATAGTTCCCTGATCAGGAGTGATCTTGAGTATGGTAGCTGTCTTTGGAGCGGTACATCCAAACATAACATCCAAATGTTGGAAGGAGTCCAAAGACGAGCTACCAAATTCATTTTACATTATCCTGATCAGGATTATAAGGAGAGGCTTACCAATTTGGACTTACTCCCCCTTACTCTCAGGAGAGACAAAAGTGATCTCTTGTTTTTTACAGATGTAGGGAGGGTCACTATGATATTAATGTCAATAATTATGTTAAATTCAGCCAAGGGAATGGGAAGGACCATCCCACCACTAGATTATCTTCCGATCCATTTAAACTCAAAATTCAACGTTGCAAAACCGAAGCGCACATGACTTTTTATTTTAATCGCATTGTGCAGCTTTGGAATCAGCTGCCTTTGTCTACAAGGACAGCCGGTTCCTTTTCTTCCTTCAAATCCGGGGTGGTTGAATTTTTGAATTCTCATTTTACTCAAAATTTTTGTTCTTTGAAAACATGCTCTTGGAGCTCTTACTGCAGATGCTCGAATTGCAGGCTTATTTAATTTGGGATGGGGCTGTGATGGGTTTTTTTTTTTCCAATAATTTGTTTTCAAAAATCGAAGGTGGGATGGTCCTAGAGGTGATTTTGCACCTGTTTGTCCCATTCTTTTCGCTGGCATTTTATTCTTTACTTTGTCTTGATTATTAGTATGTGCAATATTTATATAATATATTTATCTTTGTAATTGTATATGAGCCAGTGATGAAGCATAATAAATAAATAAATAAATAAATAAATAGGTCGCAATGTTTCCAGATGTGCCACAGAAGCCTGGTAACATATAATTAAGGTCTATTCATATGATATGACTCCTTGAAATGTGTATCAATCTAGACTGAATCTAGGTCACAATGTTAACAGGTGTGCCACTTATAGGTTAATGAACGTGTATTACTTATTGGGAGAGAAATTAGACAAAATAATGCATGCGCGCTGATGTTGATTATATTATTATTATTATTATCATTATTATTATTAAAGAACATTTCTATAGTGCTCTACAAATGACACAGCGCTTAATGCGTCTAATGCACGAGCCCCGAAGGGGGGAGTGCATTAGACGCATCAACATCAGCGCAAGTGCATTATTTTGTCTAATTTCTCGAGCAATAAGTAATACCCGAGAAGAGAAAAACACATGATTTTTACTTCTTTTTTTTTTTTAATATAACAAATTATCACTGAAAATGTTGGAAAACAGAACCAAATATAAATGCATCAACCCGCCCAATAATGAATCAATCCTACGCGACGCGAACACACACGAAACACTGCACGTAGTACGCAGAGCGCACAATATCAATGCATGTTTCGTATTTTTCTAACAACTTTTTTGATTGGCTGCTTTGATATAGGAGTGTATGAAATAAGCATAATTGGTGCTTAGCAGGTACATACATGTATCAAAATAATTTTCTCCCTTGCATAATAAAATTGTACTCCACAATTGAAGTAAGGGGCAGTGCCATTTGAGGAAATATAATCCAAATTAGAATTTATGTGGACACAATACAAAGTAAGTGTAGATTGATTCATATTAATGTACATCATAAGACATTGCATGTGAGCAGCTTAATCATGTGAAGACGGATGTGAAGAACATGATGCTACGTAGGATTGGATCAATTATCTTCAGTGCATCACTACCCAATACAAGAATTATTTTCATTTCCATCAGAAACTAAATTAAAAACAAAAACCTGTTGACTTTTACCATTTGAATTGAAAAAATAATATTCCAATTAATGATATACTGAATTGATATCTTGATGTGAGATAAAATGTATGTAACCTTATCTTTAAATCAATCTAAAATTGTCCATTTAGCTCCATTTCTTGTGGATAACTTCCTGTTAAATCCAGTCTTTCTTGACCCACGCTTTCAAAAGGGCAAGGTCTGTTGACTAAGTTACACCTTCTTGGACTGTATAAATGCTGAGAGGAAATTAAATCCACTTTTATAAGGTTAACTACGTGAACAGCCTTTTTTAATATTGACATATCCTCAGAAATTATGTGTTCTTTCCATACTAAGAAATGTTACCAATTTTGACACGGATAATGCAAGAACTAGATTGGAATCATGTATTACTGAAATTTGTGATTGGATGTCAGCTAATTTTCTTTAACTTACTGATGATAAGAACAGAACTGATTGTTCTAGGATCAAAACAACACAGCGATACAGTGTCTATACCATTCATTTGTATTGGCTCATCTAACATTTCTCCTTCATATTCTATCCGTAATCTTAGTTCCATTTTCGATTCCAATATGTTACTCAGTGATCAGGGGGAGGGGGTGTCCTAATTGTTTTGATCCTTGGTGGGACTGTCCTAGAGGTGCTTTGCACCGGTTAGTCCTTGCCTTTCACTGGTGCAAAATTTTATCTATACCGTACTTCCTTTTTTTTGTATGTACTTTTGAATATTCATGTGCAATATATTTTGATGTTATATTATAATTATTGTATACCAGTGATAAAGTGTAATAAATAAAATAAATAAAAATCACATAATTCACATTTCTACCATTTCTAACTTCCAAGAACTTCCTTTCTGACTTCCATTTAAAAAATGTTGGTTTAATTCACAAGTACCTACTGTCACAAGATGCCACTGAACAGTCAGTGGCGTAGCCAGGATTTTGGAACCGAGGGGCACAAATTGTAAATGTACCGACAGAAATATTTTTTGCCGACGGAAGTCGTGATTTGTTGACCAGATTTTTTGTTTCAACAACGCCTTCCGTCTACTGAAGGCCTTACATGAACCGACAGCCTCCTGCCCCCCCACTGGCTACGCCTAATGTGAACATTTAATTCATACATTTGTGAATTCGCATTTGGACAAGGGAAACCGGGATGGAAAACTCATTTTTGTTTGGACATTCAAAATTAAACAGCCTCAAGATACTTTAAAATATTGCTACAAATATCATAACATGGACCAAATTCCATGAACACATCTCTCCAATATTGACTGAGTCTCATTAAAATGCAGAGCAAATGTTGCTTTAATTTTCTAATTAATTTAATTTCTTCAAAAAATTGCATTTGTTATAAGTGTAATGATACTTATTTTTTGCACAGCAAGCTTTAAATCAGCTGATTTGATCTTCACTGATAGGAACTTTCCCTTTCTAATCCTTTTGTTACTATTAATAAAAGTATTCATGAACTAAAATTTTATGATAAAAATAATGATCATATCTGCACTTAGTCAAACTACCCCTACACAGCCCCAAGTATAATAAACTATCATGCACATAACATTCAAATTAATTACAGTAGTACATCACTGGATTTGTTCAAAATCTATAAACTTTTGTGTGGTCTTTAAACAAAAACAATGAGTAAATTTTCTGTACATCATTTATGGATGCTGAAATTTTGATATTAATAACATTTAAATAAAAAATACAACATTGTTTTCAATGATAATAAAGAGACAAAGGTTTATTTCAAGATGGGTGTAACACAGGCATTTGATCTGTGTGTAACTACTATTTTCCTACTGATGATAGCACTGGATTACAAGAAATAATTAGCTAATAAACATAGCCCACATTATTTAACAACAAAGTCATCTACTGAAGATAGCACTGACTTGGATAATTGCTTAATGCAAGTGTGATACCTATGCCTAGTGTCAACACAATCAATAGACCTAACATCTACAAAAATAAGACAAAGTTAATTACATCTATGGAAACATAAATAGCATATACACACAATTCCATATTACATTGATTTTCCAATTACATTCACAGATCTCAAAATCCTTGAACATACGGAATGTGCTCCTACATGACTTATCTCGGCAATCAACTCCGACAATTATTAAATATGCAACATTTTGATCAATAAATGAAAACATAATTTGTTCAATCAATTCTCACTGCAATTTGCAAATTATGTGAACGACCTGAATATCCAACTATCAACAATATTTTTGTGGCAACTACTTTTCACAGATAGAAAAAAGTGTAAATAGAAATTAAGCAGTGGGATTTTGTTGTCACACCTGTAAGACTGCAAAAAATAAAAGAGTCCACATCCAGCAGGACCATGCTTAAGATTGTTCTGCTTATAATAGGGGAAAATTATTTGGTTTTTGTTACTCCACGCATCAATAAAGTCCCAACTCATGCTCGAGTAAATTCACATAAATGTGCGCCAGTCACGCATTGCGCAACATGCAACAAACATAATTGCTGCGTCCAACTGCATACATGCTAAGTGATGCTATCCTATATCAATACACAATGTTACGAGTCTAATTTTTTCGACTATTATAAGCCAAACACACTTTAGGGCCTACAGGAGTATTCCATAACATGCTGGTTACCCTAAGACAGAGAAATTGAAAAACACTCGGACGCAAAAATTGCATGCATGTTGGCAATCAGACACGACAACCATTTATTGACTTTTGTTTAGGACCCGCACCAAGTACCTACACTCTCAGCCGTCCTATAGCAAAATATATAATAGGAGATTTTCTAATCGAGCGAACAATACCCAACCCAAGACTCTAGCGATACAACGACCAAAGGCGCAGAGAAATCTCGTTTTGGAGACTCTCAATATATAATAGGAGATTCTCTAATCGAGCGAACAATACCCAACCCAAGACTCTAGCGATACAACGACCAAAGGCGCAGAGAAATCTCGTTTTGGATAAACCAACACGTGATCCAAACTTGCATTCGGGTAGCCGCCACACGAAGCTCAAATTCTGAGCGTTTGACCCCGAACCCTTGGATCATTAAATCAAATATAATGGCTGGAAACTCAACAATAAATTACGGTACTGGTGCATACAGGTCAGACGCTCCCGAGGGGAACAATTCTCGAGACTCTCAACAGGTGATCGACCTGAAGTTACAAAGGATAAAGTATTAATGTTAGCATTCTATGACATGTACATATATCATAATAAATAAATACAGAAAAGATAATTCAAAACCCAGCATTATTTTCTTTTGCTTACTGTGTGAAGTCTTTGACCTTATAAAAGACTACTTTACTGTTTTTGATGACACCTGTGCCTGCATGTAACAATACGATTGTCAATTCCTGTACATATTAAGAATTATATAGTTTTGACGACTTACTTTCCCTCTTGAACTATCATCCTAAAAAGGTTGATACAGAACAATTATATAAAATTTTATGTAGCAACATATTGAACACATGATCTAATTAAACAGTGTACATTGTATCTTTGAAGAACTGAGAAAGGAAATTAATTGCAAGTCACATGTAATTTTAATGATTGGCGTCAACTCTTTATTCCTCCCTCCTTATCTACAGGGACCATAATTCTTGATTTTTCTTTTTAAACTTACAGACACTTAAATGCTTTAATTAGCTATTTAACACACTACCATGTAGTAGATAAAATATATCTGTATTTATACAGGTCATTATCTCATTACTGTCACACATAATTATATTTTACTTCCTTCTCACATGTCCACACAGGGAGCGGTGGGTGGGAAGATTTTTGTTGTTGTCGTGTCCAATACAAAACCAACAGTGAATAAATCACCTAATCACGCCCGAAACCCGCGAAAAAACCATTGGTTCCCGGGTCGAGCCAAACAATACAAATTTATCTGCATGACAATGATTGACCTCTGACCCAGTAAACAATAACATGGATTCGCCCATTTCTTAGCTAGGGTAAATTGAGTTTAACTTGTTGCACTGTGTTAAACTTTATTCTGCATTGTAGAAGCTACGGTATCATACAAAGGACCATAATTGATCATTTTGGTGCATCACAATTTGCCAAATTTCCTCAGTCAATCAGGTTTAGTCTCAGTTTGGCGCATCTTCCTGGTAGAAAAATTATTTTTCTTCCAGCAGGGACATTTGAACCTCTTAACAAAAAGTTTGGTTGATCCCCCATTATAATATTTCATGTAAGAAACCCTCAGCTAATCCTAACCCTAAATTTTATGTATTAATTACATGAAGAAGAAAAAGCAGTTCATTTTTGTGAACATAGACATCAGTAAAATTGAGTACCATGAAAAATAAGTGGAGTTTAAAGCACTTCAATTTAGTTACTTCAGGAGTGCCAGGATGAATACGAACATTCACATCATGAATCACATGTTTAATCACATGAAAGTAATAATGTTATGACTTATGAATCATGTATGAAATGAAAACATACAGATATTATGCATTCAAGATATTAATTCCCACCACGTAATTTACAGAAGTGAATGACCTGAAAGTTAGCACCCCATATTTATGATTAGAATACTACACAAGTCTTCTTCACCCCATACTTTTCGGAACTGTATTTTTGAATTGAAACTTAAACAATAACAATTATTAAAACATGAACAATGTATCATCATGAATCTTTAGTGTGGTGAAACTGGGAATAATCATACATACAAAAATCTAAACTTTTGATCTGAGAAAGGGCCCAAAAAGTAACATTTCTCTCTGTTTATTTTCCAATAGGAATAAACAAATACACACAGCGTGAATAGTAGTTAGTTTCAAGACCTAACTGATATGCAAAAAATGAAAATGAATAAATGATAATCTGGAAAAAAGTAATTACATCAAAATCCAGAATAAGAATAATATTTTTAAATCCATAAAATCATTCAGAACATACACACAAAACCTGGTTTCTCTATGTTGTCTGGCTAATTGAATCAATTTAATAATTAAAATAATTTAACAATTAAAATTGTTTTACATCTTTATATGCTCAAATTTTGTTAAAGCTCAAAACTATAATAATTTATATTTGATTGAATGTGCTGTCACTTGCAAGGAAGATGCAGCTGTACAATGGCTATTACAAAACATTGATCATGAATCATGTTCTTATCATCCTAATCATTTCTTCTTTTAGTTGCATAAAGTTTCCTTTTCTCTACAAGAATTTGCAGGTGCCAAGTGGGGACAGTGTCTGTGGGCCGGGCATTCAACTTTTCAGTTAGCATTTTGAATGTGCTGTGCAATGACAATTTCTGGCAATGTCAATTAGTCAGCTGAAATTTAGTAGCTGGATTGAGAATTTGATCTGTGGTGGCACCGCAGTGGGTGTGGACACCCGCCCCCCTCCCCCCAAATTCCCAAAGTAAAAAAAAATTATGAAAATTCACACTTTCCTGTAGATTCCTCCCATTAAAAATAAAATTGCAATCATTTCCACTTTTTTACGGCAATTTTACACAAAATTAAAAAGCCATATAATGTCCCAGGCATATGTGTGATTTGCATAAAGAATATATTCCTATATTAGTTTTCACTGATAGCTACAGAACACATTGTCCCCTTTTAATTTTGAGCCAAACAAATGAGGTAAAACAAAGAAAGTTGCTATTTCATTCCAGCACCTACAATGCGCGTATTAGCTTGTCGATCGTATTATTATGATTATTGGTGGAGCTTCATGCAGCTGGGATGTACAAACAAGACATAAGACATATATAGCAATATACACAGTTTATACGTCAAGATGTAAGACGAAAATAGCGATATGCATACAGTTTTGTCACTGATTCAATGATACATGTCGCTGTTGGAGCAAATCACATATTTAATATGGCTTTAATTTTTGCCCCCCTGAAATTCAATGCCTCCTAAAAATAACTTCTGGTGCCACCACTGAATTTGGTGCAACTGGAATGGTTGGTTGGTGGTGTAATCTTCCACAGCGTGTGGATTTAATAGAAAAAAAAGCTGATTTCTGAACTGTCATTACAAGCTAGAAATTAAAACTTGTCAGTTATTTTCCCTATCATATGCATCAAACCTTCATTTTTGTTAGGAAAGGCTCAACCTGATTAGTTTCACCTTATCATGGTAATAGACACCAACTGCTTTCTCAGGATTAGGATGTTGGTGACTGTTACCGGTCCCATGAAATGAAAATGATCCCACTCCTTTTCACTCTGCATATCACTACAACCATCTTGTGGCACCAGTAGAATCCATATACGAAGATGTTTTAAATACGCAGGTGGTATTATCAGGATTAGATCGACCGTAAGTACAGATGCTAGCTAATTGTCTTGAAGGAGGTCACTTTACCCCTAACGCTATAAAATTTTACAAAGCAACGACCCTGTGCATGCATGCATCCCAGCATGATTCGATGACCCAATCACTCTAAGCCATAAGCAGTTCTGTTGGCCAGGCCAGCGAAAAAATTGTGGCGACCGGTCACTGATATGCTTGGCACCCGAGGGGTCTGGAGTTCAAATCCTGAGGGAAACGAACAACTCCTTTGTTCATTTCCTTCCTTTAAAACTTTCACAGCACCAAACAGCCCTGTCAGCATTAGGGTTAATTAGACCATATTCAGTGGCGTATCATGACCGTTCCTACCCGAGGGGCTGCAGAAAAGGTAAAATTTTGCCACCCTTTCATCAACCCATTTTTTTTTATGGTTTGAAAAAGTGAAGAGAAAAATAAAAGGATTATAGATGTTAGTGACCTAAAAGCAAACAAAATTTTATGTATAGTTCCCAATTTTTTAAACCTTTTTCATGATTTTTACGCCCTTTTCTTCTTTAACAATTCTTTTTGCCGCCCCTTCTTTGTCAGCCACCCCTTCCTTTTTGGGCTTGTGCCCCCAAAGCCCCCCAAAAAATACATGCATAATATTAAACAACTGATCTTTCTATTTCTAACAGATATCCTCTTTCTTTTTTTTGGTCTTTTTTCCTCTTGTATGGTATTATATTGTCAAACTTCAAATAATTGGAGATCTTAAAAGACATCAACAAATTTGATTTGATTTGATCCAAGAGCTTGAAGCAAAAATCTACAACCAAGGAAAAAATAGTTGGCACACTGAATTATTTTACAAAATGAACACCATATCACAACCTACCATGTATTTGAAGCAGACACTCCACCCTATACCACACTTCTCCACTAATCGATGCTGAGGGGTCTTGAAAGTCTGCTGGTGCCCGGCATGGCTTTGCTCAACATCCGTATTGGGGGAAGGGGGAAGCAAGTGACATTAACTTGTTGAAAGTGTGCCAACATTATTTTCCTTGATTATACCTCCAGATTTTTCAGTCAAACATTTCCTTTTCCATCTAGGTTTTAGAATTAAGCAAACAATCAAGAAAATCAATAAAATAGGACAGTGGCCATTGTCCCTAGATGGTATTTAAGATAAAGAATGTCTAATGTCTAATTTACTTGTAATGCTACTTAAAACAAATAAAATCTACTAAATCAATGACACCATTTCAGGTGAGTATAGTTGTAGCTTACCTAGTTGACAGTGAAGCCGAGGGCTTGTAATATTTATGATAAAGTAGACCAATCCCTCCTCAAACCATGCAAATACCATATTACTAAAGTTCAATATTGATGAACCAGACAAAAACCTTTTTCCTGCTATGACACCAGCATCGCTGAAATCATAAATGAAACCTTTTCTAAAATATGCAATTCTGTGTTACATTATTTCAGGAATAGGAGAGAATCAAATGCCAATCAAAACTGACAATGCCATCTCAGTTTCCCATCATTTTTCTATTAAATTTTCATCAAGACCTTGATCCTACATTACCGTAAACGTACGCCTAATGGTGCTATGGGCTCCCTTGACATAATTGGAATTTTAGACGCGAACTAAAAGTGCCCTCCCATAAAAATCCCACTGAGCAAATAAGGGTACATACCCTTAATTCTTGTTGGGATTTTCAGAGGATGGAGCTCTCTATTTATACATGAAATTTACCCCAAAGCAAAGGAGCCCAGGTGCGCCATAAGGCCAACGTTTACGGTATTTGAATACCCATTCCACAGCAACACTTCTACATATTATTATTTCACCTTGCCCCCTACAATATTTTCATCATGGCACACATACACACCAACTTTTCCACATGCCATATTTTCTATCTCACCACCACCGTCAATGGCAATCATTTCTTTGCACTAAGTAACCCCAGGTATCTGAAGGAATGCATGTTATACAAAAACAGTGTTCATTGAACTAGGCAGTGACAAGACAAATTGGAGTACGAACCTGGATTCTGGAGCACACACACACAACCAAATAGATGCAGTTCATCAACCTTGTATTTGACTGCCTCCCTCCCTCTCCAGGTACTTAATACTATGATAACCAGACATATTGATACTTAACCCTCATACTACTCAGTACAATGCCTATTTTAACCTATATAGCTACCAAGTTTATAATCCATATCTCTTAGTATAATTTCACAAGAGCATAATTTGAATCATGGATATTACTACAGACCCCCTCCCCTCCCCACCCACCCCTATATTTGGCAGTAAGATTAAAAAATTTTATCATTAAAATAAGCACAAAAGATGGACCTAAGATTAGCTTAAGTCACTTGAGTGCAAATATAACTTTTTAGTATGCTGAATAAAAAATCTTGCAGGGGTTAGCACACCCTTCATAGGACAAGGGATAACACATACCTACCTACATACACAATTTGAATTTCTACGTCACAAAGGCATCTGAGATCTATTAAATATGGACACGTTTATTTATTCATAGGCATTCTTTTATCACAGATTTCAATCAAAGTAATAGAAATGTAATATTTTTACATTTTTTGTTGTTGAAATTTCATCGCAACATATGGACTATGCATGGGTAGTATAAAACATTTGAAATTATCCCATTAACTTGCTAATAATATATAGACTATGAAAATAAGATTCTAAGAACCACATACCCAAAAACCCTAGTGTGCTTAATTGACTAACAATGTTAAATCAATTGAGATTTGTCTTCAACAAGGGATATCACAAACAAATAAATGACAACCCAATCATATCAGCAGATAAGATGTTGTCATAGCGATATAACTAAAATCTCTTCTTTGAGTGGCGCATGGCTCAAGGGCAACACCGCATTTAAGCGAATATCATATGTTGATACGGCCACTTAACAACGCAGTGCAAAAGTTTGTATTGCAGTCATGACGTCTATTTGTGCTATGATATATCTTTGTGTATTTGCAATGATGGTGAGCATCCAGACAGCTACTCTCTCCTCGCGCTCAAATGACGACATATCTGTGAAAGACGTCGCAGTTTTGATTTTTCCACGAATCAACTCAAGGATTTTTTTATCAAATACCTCACTTTTCTTTTGCTGGCAAGTTCATATTTATAAAGCTGAATTATCCGAATCAATAGCAGTAAACAAAAGGGAGTACGTCACAGAGTTCCTAATGTGGATACTTTTATAACTCTATCTTTTGATTTCACAATATCATAAAAACCAAATATTATTCAAGGCTTTTATTTCATTTCATAAGATTTTACTTTATTACAGTACACACATCTCTCAATTCAGATTGCTATATATTTCGGGACTTGATACTGACAAGAGACAAAGGTTTTATTTAACATTTTTCACTAAGTACTTGAATGAATATAAATTTAGATTTGAAAGGTCACAACGCCTTTCTGTGGGTTTGATGAATAACAATCACGTTTTATCCCAACACTTCATTTTATCTCAAGTTTGGTAGGGAATTCATTGCCTTTATGCAGTTTGTGCGGCCTTTGAAAGTGTGTGACATACGCTCTAGTTTAGAGTACATAATTCAACTGCGACATGAGCGAAATACGCACCTACGTCACTATACCAACGTCATACTCACAACATACACCCCCTCTCCAGGGTTGGTTCTTCTCCTAACATAGCAATCATTTTACTTGATTAAATCATAATAACAACGTCATTCTGGGTCTAGCACAAATAATGTTCAATATTGAGAATAATGTTGAAATGACTTGTATATTGAGAGGTATTATATATATAACACAAAATGCATATAATTTGACATTTAATGTTGTGAAGGGAATATCAGCATCAAATCAATGCTAGCATAATCTATTGGCAACTATGAAGTGGTCTATCTAACACCTTAATTGGTATTAATGATATATGGGATATATACACAAATAATAACCACACATATCATTCACATTTGGAATATCTGGCATAGCATTATAACACAAACCTTTCCTAAATATAAATATGCCCTTCCCAGTTGTTCTTTTTTCTGAACATGTTCGTATTCCAAAGGCTTGTGGCACATTCAATACATTTTTAACATGCACTAGCACACATTCATATATTTGTCTCCGAGTCAACTCAAATTGCATAATATAATACAGTGAGGAGCGAAAAATGATTCATGTGGATAGGAAAAAAGATTTGTGATATAAAAATATAAAAAAGTATGGATGACAAATGCATGAGGGAAGAAATGGGTTTTACTTTGGATAAAATCTCACTTGCAATCTGTTCTTCAAAATCCTTGCTTGGGTTCAGTGACACATGTCATGTTGAGGCAGGTTGGAGGGGAGCAAGGTTAAATTGAATTCTGGAAATAAAATGGGCTTACGGTTACGATCTAGTGGTGTTTGCACTTAAATATTATACACAAATAAAGCTGACACACTAGAGGAAAGGTATGGGTTCTATAAAGGATATCCCAAAGATTGGCATAAGAGGTTTCATATCTGCCCCTCTCTCTCTCTCTCTCTCTGTGTCAGGTGGCGCTGTGTAGCGCTGCTGTGGTCTTCAATAGAGTACGCCATCTCACTCAATCTGATGCCAAGTGTGTTGCACCTTGCATTCCTTGGTTAGAAACCAGCTTCACATCATTAGTCCAAGACGTTGGTGGACATCCTCTTCCTTGTTTGCCTTCCATAGCCCGGCCTTGCAAAATCTGTTTTTCTACACCTCCATGTTTCCTGACAATATGGCCAAAGTACTTCAGCTTTCTCTCCATTATGCCGCTTCTGATGGTTAGACTTGTACCAATCTTGTCGAGGATCCAGGAATTTGTTCTCCTGTCTCTTCATGTCACTCGTAGAAGCCTTCTGTAACATCACATCTCAAAAGCATCTACTCTTTTCCTATCATTCTTGGTCATAGCCCAAGACTCGCATCCATAAGTGGCAATGAAAAACACAGTTGCACGAAGTAGATGTACCTTGAGGTCAATGGATAGGCCTCTGCTTTTGGTTTTTTGATTTTATTTTTATTTTTCAAGAGATGTTTACATTTCCACACCTTCAAGTTTTTCAATAATTATTGTAAAAGGACTTGTTTCATCCATAAATTCCAAAATGAGTGCTTTTTTTGTACCCATGAAGTGCTGAATTTACAAGTTAATATACCCCTGGTTACATTGCAGTGCGATATCAAACTAAAACCCTGTCAAATAGCCACTATAAAGATCACCATATTACGCACTGGAAAGATCATCCATTAGGCTATACCTTAGCTAGATTTGTTCTCATGTTAACCCAGTGCCTGTGATCTGTGTGCTAAATAAAGTTAGTATAGAAGAAGCCGAGTGGATGACAAGGTCAAAAATGGTCATGGGATGCGTGGACTGCTGAATTCCGGCCGGCCGTCTGGCTGGGTAGACCAACTGCTGATGGGCATATGATCATTGGGATGCTTGCGATATCAACTTATGTATACATAGCGGGATACATAGCACATACATCAAAGATATTCTTGATTAACTTCCATTTAGCTCTTTCAGCACTGGTACATTTTACGTACATTTACGACGACATCAAATTGTAGAAATATGTTTTCAATATAATAATAATTCCAAGATGCTATTTATTTATGTAATTATTATTTGTTTATTTTTCAATCCATATTTTGATGAATCACAACACTCCCAAACAGATTTTGCTCATCAAAAGGTTTGCTTTGCTTGTTTGCATCATCATAATTATATAATACCTTTACTTACATAAATATGTTTCAGGTGTTATGTAAATACCTAGTTGTTATAAATAAACTCAATTACTTGGCGCCAGACCAGCAAGATTGTGTTTTATAAAATCATAAAAATATGCAAAAACAACTCCATTAACACACGAGATAAGCAATTGTCATATACGCTTATGATGAAATTGACACGCACGATTCACTGGTAAATAAAGAGAAATAACAACTTATATCAGCTGAATATATCAGCTGACAACAGAATTGATTTGAAAATGCAAGGATGTCTTAAGTAACAATGAATACAAATGCCACATTCCTGCACCCCTGATTTCTTTTGAATTTCATAAACAATTACGGTGTTCACAGTAGATGCACTTCAGACTGCAAGTAGAAAGTAAGAACAAATTAATATAGCTATGCAAAAGTTTGCAACATGCAGTACAGGCGACTGCAAAAATATTGTTTCAATTTAAATTCAACCTTGCTTTATTATAAAAACAAAACAAAAACAGGATAAATAAGTTCAGTGAGAAGGTTATCTCTTAAATGCCAAATTTGTTTGTTTGTTACAAATGCAAGTTGTTTGTTGCAAACAAGTATTAGTCCTATCAGCAAAATAATGAGTGAATGGCTAAGATGGAAAGATATCCTTCCATTGCCCACCCCAGTAATAACAGGCTGTTGCCATGTTATGTACTGTAAAAGTACACACTTTTGCTAGTTTATTTTTTTGCGCTTTGTCAATTTTTAATTGTTTAACAATTTTTTTTCACTTGTTTTTAAATGGCGTCACCTACGACGATAATTGCCGAACTCATTTTTAATAATTTTGAGAACAAGTATTCAAGTTCAAGCATGCATTAGTTACATAATCACCCTAATCATTTCTGATTAGTCCTTTTAATTTGTCTCATCATTTGTTCTTATGCAAAGATTGGTATGTTTAAATACATGCTTGAACCATATTGTACTCGCTCTTAAAATTGCAAAAATGAGTTTGGCAATTATCATAGCAGGGTCAAGATTTGCGATTCTATACTTCCATACATTGAACTACACACAAAAGGGATATATTTACCTGTTGCTATTTTCACGGTAGCAGCTTGATACATGAAAAGCATGAAAATAAATGTAGTATGAAAATTTCTACTTGTACAATATATAGCAACAGGTTGTTTGCTTGTGTCCATAAATGAAACAAGTAAAGCTTACTTCATCCAAGATACTTGCACAACAAAATCAACCATGTCTTCTCAAGGTTGTTGGAGATTTCACTCATCCTCCCACACATGCCTCAGGAAACTGACTTGATTCCTACCAATTACAATAATATGGCTATACAGGTTTGAAATTTACTCAACTTGGTCTATTTAAGTCAACTTAGCTTATTGGAATGGGGCTTATATTGATACATGTTTTCCTGTGTAATTCTAAACCATCCACTTTAATGCAAAACACCTACACTATATCATGGTAGCTAAAAACAAGGTGCAGGATTCCACTATGGTATGTTATTACATATTATTTGGACCTATGACTGACAAAAGCGAACAACACACTTTTGTTTGTTTGTGTATTTTGTATGGCGTATGGGGGTGTATTGTGTCTTGTGTGTTTGTATGTCTCTCTGACTGTCTCTCATGTTGTATGTTTATTTATGATGGGTCTATGTATGCATCTTTGTGTGTAGGGATATTTTATGTACTTGCTATCTACTGTAGATAACAAAACTAGATGTCAGTCCAGGATTAAATCATCTGTAATGGCCTATGTATGCATCTTTGTGTCTATTGATTGTTTTATGTACTTGCTATCTACTGTAGATAGCGAAATTAGATGTCAATCTGAGATTAAATCATCTATAATGGGTCTATGTATGCATTGTTGTGTCTATTGATTTTTTGTGCAATTGCTATCTACTGTAGATAGCAAAACTAGATGTCAAGCTAAGCTGAGATTAATTCATCTGTAATGGCCTATGTATACATCTTTGTGTCTATTGATTGTTTTATGTGCTTGCTATCTACTGTAGATAGCAAAACTAGATGTCAATCCAAGATTAAATCATTTGTAATGGCCTATGTATGCATCTTTGTGTCTATTGATTGTTTTATGTACTTGCTATCTACTGTAGATAACAAAACTAGATGTCAGTCCAAGATTAAATCATTTGTAATGGCCTATGTATGCATCTTTGTGTCTATGGATTTTGTATGCAATTGCTATCTACTGTAGATAGCAAAATTAGATGTCAATCTGAGATTAAATCATTTGTAATGGCCTATGAAAGCATCTTTGTGTCTATGGATTTTGTATGCAATCGCTATCTACTGTAGATAGCAAAATTAGATGTCAATCTGAGATTAAATCATTTGTAATGGCCTATGAAAGCATCTTTGTGTCTATGGAGTTTGTATGCAATTGCTATCTACTGTAGATAGCAAAATTAGATGTCAATCTGAGATTAAATCATTTGTAATGGCCTATGTATGCATCTTTGTGTCTATTGATTTTTTATGTAATTGTTATCTACTGTAGATAGCAAAACTAGATGTCAATCTGAGATTACATCATCTGTAATGGGTCTATGTATGCATCTTTGTGTCTATGGATTTTGTATGCAATTGCTATCTACTGTAGATAGCAAAATTAGATGTCAATCTGAGATTAAATCATTTGTAATGGCCTATGAAAGCATCTTTGTGTCTATGGATTTTGTATGCAATTGCTATCTACTGTAGATAGCAAAATTAGATGTCAATCTGAGATTAAATCATTTGTAATGGCCTATGAAAGCATCTTTGTGTCTATGGATTTTGTATGCAATCGCTATCTACTGTAGATAGCAAAATTAGATGTCAATCTGAGATTAAATCATTTGTAATGGCCTATGAAAGCATCTTTGTGTCTATGGAGTTTGTATGCAATTGCTATCTACTGTAGATAGCAAAATTAGATGTCAATCTGAGATTAAATCATTTGTAATGGCCTATGTATGCATCTTTGTGTCTATTGATTTTTTATGTAATTGTTATCTACTGTAGATAGCAAAACTAGATGTCAATCTGAGATTACATCATCTGTAATGGGTCTATGTATGCATCTTTGTGTCTATGGATTTTGTATGCAATTGCTATCTACTGTAGATAGCAAAACTAGATGTCAATCTGAGATTACATCATCTGTAATGGGTCTATGTATGCATCTTTGTGTCTATGGATTTTGTATGCAATTGCTATCTACTGTAGATAGCAAAATTAGATGTCAATCTGAGATTAAATCATTTGTAATGGCCTATGTATGCATCTTTGTGTCTATTGATTTTTTATGTAATTGTTATCTACTGTAGATAGCAAAACTAGATGTCAATCTGAGATTAAATCATTTGTAATGGCCTATGTATGCATCTTTGTGTCTATGGATTTTTTATGTAATATCTACTGTAGATAGCAAAACTAGATGTCAATCTGAGATTAAATCATTTGTAATGGCCTATGTATGCATCTTTGTGTCTATTGATTTTTTTAATGTAATTTCTATCTACCGTAGATAGCAAAATTAGATAGTAAATCTGAGAGTACACCATCTGTAAGGGGTCTATTCATGCATCTTTGTGTCTATGGATTTTTTGTGCAATTGCTATCTACTGTAGATAGCAAAATTAGATGATTAATCTGAGATTAGGCCATCCATAAGTCACAAAAACATTTTACATATATTTTCCAGTAAATCTAAACATATTTGCTTGTAGCAAGTAAACTTTTGCTCAAGAGACTTGCTTACTAAAACATTTTAGCACATTTTATATTCATATGATGAAGGCAAAAGTGTAAAAATATCCACATTCATGTACAAAGTACGATGAGATGTATCCTACAATATGACTTGGTATCATTTGATACTGAAAAACTAAGTCAAAAATTGAATATTAATTATTTCTACTCAAAGTGCTCAAAATATAGATTTTCCTCCTCAAAGACATTATAAATAAGGACCCTCATAGCATTAAAGACTGCAAAGTGCTTTTAATTTCTTCTATGCATCAATCATTTCAATAAAGCATCAATTTAAGCAATCAGGCTAAGTTTATCAAACAATTAAGGTACTTGATATACTCTATAATACTAGCAGTAACCATGACAACAATACATTGAGATCCACAGAAAACTATACAAACACATCAATTCAACACACTGTAACCTATATTATTTGATGCTGAACTACATTTTTGAGTTTTTAAAGTTCTTTGTCCATTCCTTCCTTGTCACCTTTACTCTAGTTCACACAAAAAACATTCAATACCGTTTCTTTCATTTCTTTCATTCTTTATACACTCACTCCTGTGTTTTTATTTTATTCTTTTCTTACTTTTCTTGCTGTTCTATATTTGCCTTATGTGCTATGAGAGGTTTTAAACACTATCGTTCCAATTATCCAAATGTTCTTCATCCTTTCTTCTTTCTTTCTTCCTTTCTTTGTTCCTTTCTTTCTTCCTTCCTTTTCTTCCTTCTTACTTTCTTTCTTTCTTATCCTCTTTTGGAGGTATTGTTTTTTGTTTTACATATTTGCTTAAAAAAGGTTCTACAAATGTGATCACAAACTTCACAACTCTCCTAATGTCAGCAATGTAATGTTAAATTGGCCTTAATTTAAACAAATCCCCCCCTCACTTTTGTTCCAAATAAGCACTTGTCTGCATCCACATTTGTCCTCTTAAAGTGGACCAGCCTTCTGTACCAATGAATGAAGGCTAACATAAGCTTGATGGTGCGTCCCAAGTGAGTCAAGAATATAGCGGTTTTTCAATTACGGAAGGGTGAACCTTTTTTCAATAATCCATTTTGAAATGCAGACGGCTGGTGCTCCTCCCCACAAGGTGCTGACGACAGCAGAAGCAGGACTCAGTAATGTATCCATGCCTACCTTCTTAGCATTTTCAATGTGTAACCCATATATTCTTGCATTTTTTTTCTACAGCGAGGTTAACATGGGATAATAGATGAAAAACCCCAAGAGAACGGGAGTAAATATCGTACATACATCATTGAGGATAGCAGAGACTGTAATACAGTTCTTAATTTAAAGCTGCCTTATAGTTAGTAAGTAAATTTCCAAGTACCAACATTCTTTGTCTTGGACAAATAATGTATAATAAAAAGTTACTTTATTTCAAAATTCTATATAGAAAATTCGTAAGAAAATATTACATTCAGGAAACGGAAGAAAAAGGAGCATAATCTTTCTATTTTCTGCTTGTAGAGCATTCTGTTTACAATTTGACACAAGGCAGCTCATCTGTTAAGTAGGACATGATGAAGCTTGTTAAAAGCCTGAATAGACTGACAACAGTATTATGGCTACCAGGTCTGATGTATATTGAGTACCTCATATCATATCACCAACAAAACCCTAGACAGTTAATTTGATATGTTTATCACCAAAAAATAATTTATTAGTATTACATTATACAACATCATTACGTTATATAATGGAGAGAGAAAATGGTGTTATACAGCATCATTGCATTATATAACACCATTTTCTTTCGCAGCAAATGCAAATTACTTGTTTTCTTTTTTTAAATACTATTTCCATTTTGCACTATTATCAATACATGCAAAAGACCTTTACATTTTATCCACTGAAACTAAAAGTCAATATATTTATTTCTTGAACCATGTACAAATCCTGACAGAGAATGCTGAACTACAATGTCTTGGCCCCAAAACCAAATTGAACTACTGAAATCAAGACATCAAATTATGCTAGGAGGGCCAGAAAGAGGGGAAAGTCTAGTCTAAATTGTGCTCTCAAATGCTGCTTGATGGGTTTTTTAATCAGAAAATTTTAACACAGCCCTAGAAAACATTCAAATGCCTACATCCAACAAAACATAATGGTGCCCAGAGCTTTTGCCAGAAAAAAAGGCCTGAAACCAAGCAGGATGAATATGTATCCTCCAGCATGTCTAGAGTGAACGACAGCAGCTAGGATTGATGTAGACAGACACAACCAGACCAATAGCCAATTGGACCACGATGAAATACTAAAAAAACAATTTGTCAAAAGATCCAAGAGAAAATTGACAACTTGAACTTAACACATGCTTGAGTGCATTATGTAGGTACTGTGCAGGGTGGGTAAGCATTAACATAATTCTCAGACAGATGCTGATATGCCTCACTGGTTTTTTGCACATATGATGCAGATACATGTAGCTATAAAAACGCTCAAACTCATATATCGTTCTTGGAAAAAACACGTTTTGCACTTTATATTATGATCTTTGAAGCCGATGCATTTATTCTAATGCAACTTAATGGGCTTTTTTGAGAGTATGTTTATAGACATGCTGGTACTAGGATTTCAAATACTTGGAAATTTAATTTTGTTATACTTCTATGTTAAGTGTTTTTCAAAACTATAATCCGCTTGAACTAGATCATTATATGAATTGTAATTATACTACTTAATTAATATTGCCACAGCAGTATTGCAAATGGGGATAACTGCTTCATTTGAACTTTCTTTACACTGACACTAAGGTGTGAAGTTGTGTGTGCCCTTCATAAAATCATCAGATGAAACCCTGTTTAGCCCCAAAACGGGCATCAAAAATCAAACTCTGCAAAAGGCTGCATATCATCATGAGGAGGCGTATTACACTTGAATCTAGGCTAAAATATGCCACACATAAGAATGAGGCAACTAGAAATGATCAAATGATCCATATTTGGTGCAACATTTTTTATAAATTTTATACTTTTTATGACTTTTATTACACTCATTGTCATACAAATTTTTCATCCCGGATTTTTCTTGCTTGAGTTGTCAAGATAATATACAGCACTAATATCACATCCAAAATTAGTTTGCGGGTCTGGGTGCTCTTGCGGGGAGCCTTATGCAATATAGAATAGTAGAGCATCTTTAGCAGGTCCCTGGGAAAAATCTCTTGTCTATCAAAAGCAGTGATGCAGCCAGGCAGCTGAAAGAGCGCTGGCGGTATACGATGCTACCTAGCTGCTGCAGCAAATAAAGCATGAATAATGTAGTAAGGTTTGCCCCAGACTTGAACTGTTATAAAACCAAGCTAGGCTCGGTGTGTTTTGGCGGAGAGCTATAGCCACGTCACTATGTGCACACAGCTTGTTGACAAAGCTGGTTTGTGAGATAGGGAGCACTCAGCCTCGGTTGGGCTTACTACACACACTGGCTCTATACATACTACAATTTCATTCAGCTTTTTATTGCCTGAAGCAAGCGCATTTACATAAACGATCCACAACGACGACGTACGTAGACACGCTTACATGGGCATATTCAAGCACCAAGACAGGTGGATTTATAATGCTCACAAATTTTCATGTTTCATTTTTTGACAGATTTACTGCTAGCACAGCAAATTACTAAATGTAACATACCTTTTTACTTACATAAATCCCTGTGTGTAATTTTAACATAAGTTTGTGGCATAATTTTTTTATAATCTACAGCAGGTATCAATAAGTAAAAATGAGAAAAAACAATTAATTGTATGCTTATGACGAGTGCAAGTGATAATAGCATGCCTATTTAGAATCTATTTTTAGAACAGCGTGTGGTGAAGATGCTGATATTAATAATTCTACTGTCCTGTCTGTAGTGACGTTTTTCCTCTCCTAGTGACGACAGTAGTGTCCACTTTTATCACAAACTGACGCAAAACTGGGTAAATAATGAACCTCTCAGCTTCTTGTTATTTCAAATAAAACAAATTATACAATTTAAATACTTTGATCTTTTGTGAGTGATTTATTTTCAATGATCTAATTGAATAGTAAATATAAATAGTGCATAAAGAATATTACTTGCAGATTGAAAACCGGAAGGAAGCACAAAGTTAACCATATGTTAAACTCTTTATGATTTCAAACACTAAAACCAGCAATTCACCAAGAGGATATGACATCCAAAAGACACCAATTTAAATCAATATTGTAACATTTCCATAACAAATAGATTCATATTTCCTTCTGACAAAATGATAGTTTTCACTGTGATATATTCCCTCTAAATATCTAGCCGAACTGAGGCAAAACATAGCAAATCACTACTTAATTCCAGCGTCTATGTTGTGTGTCGATGGGATACATTGTTTTGTTATAAATCTCAGATTTTGTCCCAAATACAGCATCATAAGTCTTGATTTTTTTCAAAGTATGTAAGTTTATTGAAGTAAATTACAATCGTTGTGTGACACTCATCAAGATCAATAACATCAGCTTGAAAAAGGCTTAGCAACCGCAAGCCAAAAGCTCACATAAGTGGACATTTTGGTTGTGAGAACAGTCATAAATTCATCAATATATAAATTACAATCGTTTATATATCTGAATTTTGAAAAACTTTGAAGATGTCCTCATCAGCAAAATGTTACATTATGGCTTTAAAAGAAAAGATCTCTTCCAACTCATTCAATGCTTACATTCACAGAGTCACACTACTAATTGATTGAGACAAGCTTTTTAGTTGGTGATTTTTATATTAGCTTATATTGTGTCAACATAGGATTGTGAATTTGTTATATTAGAAATTGAATTGAATTAAATGCACATAAAATTGGTACTGTGCGTAATATACGCACATAAAATTGTAGCTGTAACAAAACGAGGATAATAGATGGCTCTACAGATGTGCATAAATCTTCCAAACCTGAGATTTTGAGAGCGCTTCCACATTTAATCAATAAATTATTAACTTTATTCAGAGAGATTTGCATTGACAAATTACATTGACAGTGAATATTGACAGTCAATTGATGGATTTTCAGCAACTACCTTTATCACAATGTCACAGGTAACCTACTCGAGCCTTCTTTTTAATTTCCAATTTAAATGAATTTCTGTCAAATGGGCAGCACCAACCTTGCCCTTTGAATTGAAGACTACACCCAAACAAATGCAAATGCCCCTCTGGTTTTCCTTGTTAAATTACGAACAAAAATCAATATTTTCACTCAAAATATAATTTAATAAAACACAAAATTACATTGCGTCCATAACTACTTTATTCTCATTGCCCCACATCTGAACTCACAGTTTTGTTTTGTCGCCACCCTACAAATTAATTCAATAAATTGTATTGATGACAATGCTAGGCGCGGTTGGTTCTCCGGTTTAGTACCAAGCACGCCCGGTTCTCTAATACCATTCCCATAGATGCAGGCCACTAATGTATACAAACCCAGCAATGACTAGCAAGGCGACAGTTAAGGACAAAAAGGTCTCATGACACCACAGTGAACAACCTTGACGCACGCGTTCAACTCAAAAATCAATAGTATATGATTAGTGCTTGGTGAGGGAGGCATTCAAGCTCATGGCAAGTTCAAGTTCATCCAAACTGAACAGGGTATTCTTTGTTGTTGATGCAATTAATCTCATGTTTTATGCACTGGGACAATTTCATTGATTGAATGTTTTATATAGAAGATTGTGTATCTCTTAAAGGTACAGTGGACAATGTTCTCAAACAGCTTCAAATACTAAGTAGACAAATCAAAATATGATTGGTGCTTCCTAAAATTAGACCTGTTACCCCTTCTTCGATCAGTCCTGGTGCCCCAAATGGATGACTCACGACCCATTGCCCCCTCTTCCATCAGCCCAATTGGATGACTCACTCTTCACTGAACATTTGTAATGCTATTTTTGGAAGATAGCCGTAAAAACTAATCACAATGTTATCATAAAAAAAGCTGTCAAACCAATATTTGCAATGCTATCTTGTCAAACCAATATTTGCAATACTATCTTCAGAAGATAGCAGTCAATCCACCATTTGCAATGCTATCTTTTGAAGAAAGCAGTCAAACCAACATTTGCAATGCTATCTTCAGAAGATAGCAGTCAAACATTTGCAACATTTAGCAGCATTTGCAATGCTATCTTCAGAAGATAGCAGTCAAACCAACATTTGCAATGCTATCTTCGGAAGAAACTGTCAAACCAACATTTACAATGCTATCTTCAGAAGATAGCAGTCAAACAAACATTTGCAATGTTATCTTCAGAAGAAACTGTCAAACCAACATTTGCAATGCTATCTTCAGAACATAGCAGTCAAACCAACATTTGTAATGCTATCTTCAGAAGAAACTGTCAAACCAACATTTACAATGCTATCTTCAGAAGATAGCAGTCAACCCAACATTTCCAATTCTATCTTCAGAAGATAGCAGTCAACCCAACATTTGCAATTCTATCTTCAGAAGATAGCTGTCAAACCAACATTTGCAATGCTATCTCAGAAAATAGCAGTTAAACCAACATTTGCAATATTATCTTCAGAAGAAATTGTCAAACCAACATTTACAATGCTATCTTCAAAAGATAGCTGTCAAACCAACATTTGCAATGCTATCTTCAGAAGATAGCTGTCAAACTAACATTTGCAATGCTATCTTCAGAATATAGCTGTCAAACCAACATTTGCAATGCTATCTTCAGAAGAAAGCTGTCAACCCAACATTTGCAATGCTATCTTCAGAAGATAGCTGTCAAACCAACATTTGCAATGCTATCTTCAGAAGAAAGCAGTCAAACTAACATTTGCAATGCTATCTTCAGAAGATAGCTGTCAAACTAACATTTGCAATGCTATCTTCAGAAGATAGCAGTCAAACCAACATTTGCAATGCTATCTTCAGAAGATAAGTCAAACCAACATTTGCAATGCTATCTTCAGAAGATAGCTGTCAAACCAACATTTGCAATGCTATCTTCAGAAGAAACTGTCAAACCAACATTTGCAATGTTATCATCAGAGGAAAGCTGTCAAACCAACATTTGCAATGCTATCTTCAGGAGATAGCAGCCAAACCAACATTTGCAATGCTATCTTCAGAGGAAAGCTGTCAAACCAACATTTGCAATGCTATCTTCAGAGGAAAGCTGTCAAACCAACATTTGCAATGCTATCTTCAGAAGAAAGCTGCCAAGCCAACATTTGCAATGCTATCTTCAGAAGATAGCTGTCAAACCAACATTTGCAATGTTATCGTCCGAGGAAATCAGTCAAACCACCAATCGCAATGCTATCTTCAGAAGAAAGCGGTCAAACCAACATTTGCAATGCTATCTTCAGAAAATAGCAGTCAAACCAACATTTGCAATGTTATCGTCAGAGGAAAGCAGTCAAACCAACATTTGCAATGTTATCGTCAGAGGAAAGCTGTCAAACCAACATTTGCAATGCTATCTTCAGAAGATAGCTGTCAAACCAACATTTGCAATGCTCTCTTCAGAAGAAAGCTGCCAAGCCAACATTTGCAAATATGCTATCTTCAGAAGATAGCTGTCAAACCAACATTTGCAATGTTATCGTCCGAGGAAAGCAGTCAAACCACCAATCGCAATGCTATCTTCAGAAGAAAGCGGTCAAACCAACATTTGCAATGCTATCTTCAGAAAATAGCAGTCAAACCAACATTTGCAATGCTCTCTTCAGAAGAAAGCTGCCAAGCCAACATTTGCAAATATGCTATCTTCAGAAGATAGCTGTCAAACCAACATTTGCAATGTTATCGTCCGAGGAAAGCAGTCAAACCACCAATCGCAATGCTATCTTCAGAAGAAAGCGGTCAAACCAACATTTGCAATACTATCTTCAGAAAATAGCAGTCAAACCAACATTTGCAATGCTCTCTTCAGAAGAAAGCTGCCAAGCCAACATTTGCAATATAATGCTATCTTCAGAAGATAGCTGTCAAACCAACATTTGCAATGTTATCGTCAGAGGAAAGCAGTCAAACCACACATCGCAATGCTATCTTCAGAAGAAAGTGGTCAAACCAACATTTGCAATGCTATCTTCAGAAAATAGCAGTTAAACCAACATTTGCAATGCTATCTTCAGAAGGTAACTGTCAGGCCAACATTTGCAATGCTATCATCAGAAGAAAGCAGTCAAACCACATATTTACAAGTGTATTTACAGGGGTAGCAAAATTAAATCTGGGTTTTCAGAAGACCAGAAGGCAGAGTCCCTTGATGGGATCAGGAGGAAAGGCCCCTAAATATGCTGAGAGATAACAGTCAAACACATGTGTTAGTGTTTCATTAGGTGAGGGTAAAACCCAATATTTGCAATGCTATCTTCAGAAGATAGCTATTAAGTCAACATCAATTTTCTAAAGACAGTAATTAAACTAAACATCTCCAATGGTATCTTCAATAGACAGCAGTAAGTACAACACAATGCTACCTTCAGAAGATATCAGTGAAGTCAAGAATTGTAATATTTCAGAGTAGAATGCAATAAACTCTGGCATTCTGAAAATATCATTAACAACACAATGGACATGGACACACCCAATATTGTTCGTCAGAACATTAAATGACAGCGATCAAAGCTAATACTTATTGCATCTTTTTTAGAATTTTTTATTGAGTCAAACTGATGGCAATGACTTCTACTGCTGATAGACCAAAGTCATTGGCATCATCAAGTCTTTTATGAAGGAAGTAAAAATAGCCACATGTTCAATAGAATGTATTTATTTTATTAACAGTTGTTCACACACATGCTGCCACATTCTCTGGAGACACTCCCCATTTGTGTTTTTTTTTTTCTCATTGAGAATGCAGTTTAATTTGTACATATCAAATGAAACAAACAATTATCCCTGCAGCTGAAATGGGATCGCCCTCGTGAGGTCACAATTGGGTGCATTGTTTGGTATCAGGAGGGCCAATCACGGGCATCCTTGCTTGGTGGCCATTTTGTTGGCTAAGGCCATTCTCTGTCAGTTTTTCAGCAAGAACGGACGCAGAAATTTTTTATTCAACTATAAGACAATGAATAGGCCGTCACAGCTTACAAAAAAGTGGGTAGTGGTGAATCCAACGGATGTGGATACAACACACATCAAGGATACCTCGAATATGAACAACTGGAAAGAAAAAAAGCAAGTAAGCTTACAGTTTACAGCACATCACACCACATGAAATGAATTGTGACGGTACAATGAACAGTCCGGAGTTGTTTGTATAACTCGATAAAACTTTCGTGGTCGATTGTCTAAACAGTGATCTGAGGAAGTCAGGCATGTATGAGTACTATTGATTGGTATTGCCGGACTGGTCGTATGGAATAATTCTAATGTGTTGAAATAATGTAGGCGAGATCTTAGCGCTATTACATTTGTCAGAAGAGAGACTACATTTATCCTATGCTTGTAAAAAGCGGTGGCAACAGCCGATGGCCAAATAGAGTATTTGTGTTTTGCGTCAACAGTGAATAACCCGGTGAGAAATTTGCTTTCAAAATTGTCAAACGTGGTCGTCTACATGTATACATGTATGTACATTATTAATGGTAACATAGACCACTGAATCACGGTAGTATATAGCGGGGGTCACTGGGTTAGCAGGGTTTTTGAACTCATAAATATTTATAAATCATGCAGGTAGTGGAATGGAAATGCTTGAAATTAAGGGAAAGCAAAGTTTTGAACCATTTCTATGTTCATCATAATTATATTAGGCAGTCTGAAGGAACACAATCTGTTTCTGTTCTGGTTTGAAATTGAAAGTTGTATAACAACACGGTTCAAAATGTTTTGTTCTGAATTGGAAAATCTCTCTTGGTATTTAATAGCCATATGAGTGAATTTAGCACATGTTATCATCATGGGGTGGACACGTGATGCTTTGTCTTGGTAAAATTATAATAGGCCTAGTCATATGAGTGAATTTAATCGTCATTTTCAAAATTTGTATCGCAATCATCATGGCATTGGACACGTGATGCTCACTCTTGGTATATAAAAGCCATAATTTATGAGTGAATTTAATTGTCAATTTCAATCTTTTGGCAACATGGTTCAAACATTTTGTTCTGAATTGGAAAATCTGTCTTTGTATATAATAACCATATGAGTGATTTTAATTTCAATCCGTTTAGCTTAATCATGATGGGCGTGAGACACGTGATGCTCTCTCTGGGTAAAGTTATAATAATAGTCATAATATGAGTGAATTTCATTGTCAATTTATCGCAATCATCATCATGGCCGTAAACGCGTGCTTCTCTCTCTTGGTATATAAAAACCATATGAGGGAATTAATTGTCAAATTCAATTTTTTTTATCTTAAGCATCATGTCTTTGACACAGGATGCTCTAATTTTGGAAGCCATCCGGGTTTCCATTTGGATAAAACGAATCACAACAAAAAAAGAAGTAACTTCAACGCTGTCGTCTATGTCGTCTATGAAAAACAAAACGGCCTTTAAAAATAAATAGATAAATAAATAAATTTTTAAAAATGAATAAAAATGGATTTAATTATGTGTTTTTTGACATTTATTACAAGTTCAATCCAAGGTTGTCGGAGTTCAAATAGATTAATAAAGGAGTTGAATTGTTGAATATATTGGATGTCATTTATAGACAGGCATGCATTATACACAAAGTAAAATGGCTTTGCTGGCAGAATTTGCTTCTCTTTTTTCTGTCTTTTAATTCACTGCAGGTCATGTGGTTACTTCGAGACAGGTGGTAGAAGGGAGGACATCTTGCGGGATCTGCAACAGAAAGTCGTAATTACCATGCCTATGACAGTGGATGGAGTATATTTTGAATCGAAACCTGGCACTATGGGGAGGAACGATCTTTGTTAGAGCACAAGCATGATGGAAACGGTAACTTCTCTAATGGTGAAATTTTATTGTGTAAAACAGCTAACTACATTTAGAGCATGTACAGATAACGAAGAATCTTCATCTACATTAGATACAGTGTATCCTTCAAAGAGCGTATTGTTGCACCTTAATATGGCGAGGAGGCGAACCAAAATGCTAGTGGTGAACGGGAAGATTATATATTATACAGTTCTTCATGCGAGTAAAAATAGCATAAGCAAAGCTCTGTATGCTAACAAGTCCATGTCAAAAATGCTTCTACTGAATGGAGCTGCAATAAAGGATAGAGGAAGATCATTCCATAGTTTGATGGAAATGCCAAAATTTATTTTGTACCACTGATTGGGCTTATATTATTCTTGGGCAATATGTCCATGTCAAATAATACAAGAAACAGATGAAGGAAGCGGTGGATGTCAAAAATGCAAGCTGCAATAAAGGATAGAGGAAGATCATTCCATAGCTTGATGGAAATGCCAAAATTTATTTTGTAACACTGATTGGGCTTATATTATTCTTGGGCAATATGTCCATGTCAAATAATACAAGAAACAGATGAAGGAAGCGGTTGCAGGAAACTGCAGAATTATCTTGGTGTCATCAATGGATCATTTTAGTGATAAAATGTCATACATTAAATGCTGAAGCGATCTGAAGGCAATTGAAGTAAGTGGATTTATCTCGGAGTAGCTAATTAACCAAACTCGTTGCTGCATGAATTATCTTTTAGGTGTCATAGCACATCAGACAACTTGACTTTTGCTAGTTGGAGAAATAACGGCAAACTTTTGCAAGTTGGAGAAAGAACCCCAAATTCTATGGGGTAGAATTCAAATTGAAGTGAAATATTGCTCATCATATCAAACTTTTATAGATGTTCATATTAATAAAACAAGGGAAATTTGTGTATTTGCAGATAGGGTGCGTCGGTGCAGAGTCCGAATAAAACCTATTTACTGGGGGAAAAAAAGTAAATTATTGCAAATTGGCAATGCTTTCAATCAAATTACCTTTTACACTATACTTTTTGTCACCTAACTATTCTCCGACACAGGTTGGGGGTAGTCTGTTAACATAGGCAGAAGGAAATGCATATAATATATTACCTATTGTTAATGGCTAGTCGAGCGGTTATTACCAAATTTTTCTGTATCTATCAAACAAAGACTGGATCTTCATTATCATCAAGTTAAGCATGTGTGTGATTAAATGTTGTAATAATTGTATCTATCAAACAAAGAGAATAATTTGTCATTAATTGAATTACAGTTTCATCTATTATGGCATACTTATAATTTCACCGCCTCGTAAGTTTAAGTTTTATAGACTGTAGGTAGTTACTATCAGAGGCATAAGGATATGCATATAACATATTACATATAGTTAATGGCTACATTGAGTAGAGGATTATTATGAAATTATCAAAACAAATTCATGGTAAATGATTTCTTATTCGTATCTATCAAACGAAGTCCAGAACTCTTGTACATTATTATTATGTTTTCATGGTTTTAGTATATTAAGGTGTGTATATGAGTTCTATCATGCGTATTTTTTATGTGTACTATTTTGTTCAGCATGTAGGCCCTATTTTTTATTTTTTTATTTAGTGGGTGTATTTTAAGATTCTGTGCAGCGCCGCGCTTTGAGGATGTTTTTTACATCGTGGGGCGCTTTATAAATCCCATGTATTATTATTAAATTGCAGTTAAATTAAGCACCTTTTGTCCTAGTAGATATTCACTGATAGACCAGGGGTAGTCATTTAAAGAAGCAAAAAGAATTTCATATAACATAATTAATGTACATTGCTATAAGAGTGTTATCAAGTTTGGTAAAACAAATGGTTTTCTTTTTGTACCTATCAAACAAAGAACAATTCTTCATTATTATTAACTTTGGTAAATCAAAGTTATGATTTTAAACGTACTGTAGGACAGATTCGTTCACCATGTATGGCAAATTGACCTTATAGTTTCATTTATCGGTAAATTAGTCACTAAAACATTTGTCCTAGTTGGTATGTACAAATAGGCTATGTGTAGTCCGAATCAGACGGAAATTCATAGATTATAGTGATGTTTTTCGGTATGAAGCAGAAGGAAATTCACAATTTTTACAATGGTAACTCGTTAATAAGTAATAGTAGGCCTATTAAGCTACTAAACACTCATTCATGATAATTGACAGTGGTCAAAAGATGAGAAGTAGACACTCACTTTCGACAGTAGCATAATTATCTCATCTCACATGTTCAGAAGGAAGGAAATTCAAATAATTCAAAACAATCCTTGTGAAGTTATAATAGTCAGTGGTTTTTTGTTGTTTTCTTTTCGGGTTTTTCTAAGACGTGGATGTACCAGATGGCCAAAACAAAGCATTGGCAGGCATTCTTTTCCACTAGTACTGCATAAGAATGCTCACTAGGTAGGACTGTTGATCCAATCAGTCAAGTTAAATCCTAAACTTTTTAGCACCAACATTCGTCACCACCAACAATGGCAGGTTTATAAGTTGGGACAAACTATTTTAAGAACACTATAAGGAGATCATAAACAAGGAAGGAAAGACAGCCAAGAGCTCGCCTTTATTTGTAAAGCATAAAAATCTCGAGGGGGGGGTGGTTTGGCAATTTCCTTGCATGTGATGACAAGGAACTTGGGTGGTAGTTTTTGGATCATTTTTCTAAAATGATCGATTTAATGTACAGAATTATACATGTACTACATTAATAAATTCGATTTAGTAGTTCCAATATCCGGAGGTATCTACCTACTGGGTATTTGGCATGGGTATATTTACCGATGTCCACTATGTAATCTGAATATGAATATAATAGGAAAATGAGAAAGGTATCAGCCATTTAATTTCTTTTGACGCGCTAGATGACTGCCTAGCGAATTCATGTAAGTCCGCGGCATTTTATATTCTCTCCATTGGTATTATGGAGCTTTTTATTTCCTCCTCCGAGGAGATGATCGTGTAGAGGATTGCCTAGCGAAATTGTGTCCATTGGTATATGGAGCTTTTCCTCCTCGATAAGGAGTTGATCGCTAGATGAGTGCCTAGCAAAATAGTTCCCAGTGTGTTAAGGGAACTCTTGGGTTATAGGCGCAACAAGCTTCCCAGTAATTGTTGGGAGGCTCGGTCGGGTATTTACTCCGTTCGAAAAAGTTGTCCAGAAATCATTATTATTTGGCTGATTCCAGGAATTTTCTAAAAACATTGCTTGAATAAATTATGCGTTCTTTCTGAATGGCTGACCAGAGGCCCAAATTTTGGTGTAAGTGTTTTCGTCATTTCAGTGTCTGGGGATAATGAAATTGTCCAGCTTCAACACAAATATTACATCTGTACATTTTCCTCAATAATTCCATTTTGTATAATAAGACGACAATTGTGTTGTGTAATATAAAAATTGTGTAAGAAATTATTTGTGGGAGTGAATTGGCAGGTCATGTCAGAACAATTAGATTTTGCCAACTATGTACAAATGCAAGTAATCATTTTGAAGACGCCGCGATGGTGTCGCAAGCTATGCCGCTGCTCAATACAGACTCTGAAAAGGTTACTTTTTAATCTTAATCATTTTTGCTACAATATCAAGTAAATTTCAAAATAAAATGCCACTTTTCTTATTATATTTCAAAATTTGCTCTTAATATTAAAAAATCATGCACTTTTTGTTGATAACACATTATTATTTAAATAACATTTAAGATATATTTGATCAATTTCAAAGTGCCTCCGATTCTGAAATAACATCAATACACTTGTCTTGTACACATAACGTGAAAACTTAAAATGACTGTTATTTATGTGCAATACTTATTTGATAATTTTTTTCATAATTTTTAAATATTACTTGTGTAATTCTTATGTAATTTGATGTTTTCACAATTTCTAAATGTTTCTTAAATGTTATTGATGTTTTATACTATTTAAATTAAATGATAAAAATCATGTAATTCAGCCGCTTATACTATTCAATTGGTACACCACCATGTATGCGCTGCAAAAATGACCATCTGAATGAACTATTTATCTCAGTTACAAAACCACATATATTGATATCCCATTTTTTGTGTCTGTTAATTAATTGATTAGGCAACATGAGAGCTCTTCCATCTGTTCTCCTGCACACCAACCAAGCACTATAACCGCTAAATGAACCTATCTATTTCACAGGCTTAGTGTGCCAACAATATACACAAACTCTAATCTAGGAATTAGAAGATGATCAAACACGGTTATCAAATCCGGAAAGTATTACTCAAATAGGCCTAGCTGTTATGAAATTTGTGCATCGGTTTCTTCACACTTATGTTCAGTATCCACACATAAATGCCTACAAATACAAACCGTGGGTTACTGCCAGAATGTTGTATATACATTTGTGTTATTTTGCAGTCTGAGGATTTGAACCTACAGTGCCCTATTCAATACTGGACATACTATACCAAGGACTAACACTTTCCAAACATGAAATCATACTAGAACAAAGACATATCCTATACCCCCTAATAGAGGTCAACGCTAAAAAGTATTTTACACTGTTTGCAACCTCTTTCACCTAACAGTGATGTCCTCTGTTCCCTGTGTGTCCACGATTGCAATTCAACTATTGTATAAATGTCTCATTTGGAGGAGTTTGCAGACACACATACACAACATAGGGCATAATATTAAGAAAAAGTGAAACGGAATTAACAAAGAATGATACTGATAGTACATGAGAGGAAAACAAAGAAAAAGAAGAAATTACGATTATAAATTAAGAAAATCAAAATGACATAAAAGTACCAAACCCATTTAATAAATAAATCACTTAAGCAATTAAAATCCAGACATTTGTAATACATGTGAAAGATGCATACTAATTGTAACAGACAGCTCGTGGATTGATATTTTGAGAAAATTAAAAACTACACTTTTTAGAACAAATCATTAGTGTAAAGATGTGTGGGATTATGAAACAGCTGTGTGTGAAATGCTAACTAGGCTATTTTTTTGTAAGTAAAAATTATAAATTTGTCATACCAATTGCAGCTGAAAATGTGTTTAATTACGTGTTATCAGGATCATACATAGCCAGAATTTGTTCGTGTAGGTGCCAATTTTCCAAATACAGACCTTTTCAAGAGAAATCTTCATTCTGGACAAAAGTAGACCTTTATCCCCTCTGCAATTGATTTTTGGATCATTTTTTAACCAATTTCACAGAAAGTTCTTGATTTCGGGTATTATAAAAATGTTTGAAATGTTTGGCCCAAATCCCAGTCTCTACGTGGTTGCAACTTTACCTTGACATTGATAAATATTCCTTACCCAATATACTTATTCAATTAAAATTCAGTTTATGCAGATACCTATCTTATAAAACAACAATTTATTTGCCCTTGACCTAACATCTTTTCTTCCGCTTTATATCGTTTTTACCAGTAAAATTATTAATTGATAAGCACAGCTTGTGTGTAGAGATCAATAGATTAATCGATAAATAAATCCATGATAAATGTTGAACGTGACCACTGTGAACGTGACAATACATAAACATGCTTAGCTGAAACCAACGTATGCACTTCATTATTAACCTTGAGATTTAAATGTTTTAATTACAGATTCATGATGCATTTTGTATATTTTTATATTGTCTGCATAAAAAAGGTTGTTCCCCTTGAAATCAAGGACAACATACCTTTCAAATTCAAGGACTCCGCATCAACTCAATTCAAGGTTTTTATTATTTTATCAATGCATTAATTTGTTCCACGCAGGCATGGATAGAGTGTTTCAGGAGTGGTCAACATTTGACCTCTTATCGAAACTTGTATTCGTAAGTGTACATGAATATTGGCACTACGGTGTAAATCACACAATTCTTCCTTAGAAATATTTTAAAACATAGTTTATCAATATTTTGGTGGGTTTGTTAAATTAGGAAAACAATTGAATTGGCCATGAATGGCAGGTCTGTGACATATTTTTGTATGACCTCATTACTATTAGTGACAAAAGAAGAACAAGATAGAATTAAATGCTCTAAATTGGTAAATTACCAGTATTTTACACCAATAATTACCCGCTTATTCGCCAAATTTTAAAATAGGTAAAAGAAGTTTACGTTCTAATCTTTCATTTGTTACAATATTTGTGTCCTGGTTTATTGTTGACATATTTTGACCACAAACCTCCCAAATCACTCTTTCCCATTCATTATTGCCAGGTAATAGTACAGAGTTTTTAAACTAAAATTATAATGCTTACGCTGCAATTCTACATGTACTGATAATTATTTTAATTTTCAAGTAATCAATGGTTTATGAGTTAATTTGATAGAAAATTTATTATTTGTTTGCCAATAATTTTGAAAAGTGATTCCTATTTTTCTTTTAGGGTGTATAAAGTTTAACAATATTTGCATAGTTGATTGAGTTTTTGCTAATTAATTAATTGCCGTACTCAAATATTCAAATGAAATAAGGTTTTATTTAGCTTGTCTCAATAGAACCAATTTACCCCAGCAGAGAATGCTTTGGTCCTTGCGTTGCCATAGCTGCCTTGATTTGTTTACGGTGCCAATTGTTGGTTTCCCCGTTCAGCCAATGGGCTTTCTTGGTTCAAGTGGAAAATCTGTGACGTTTGATTGCCGTGTAAAATCGTCACAATTTGTTTGCTGTTACTCAGAGAGGATCGGAAAAATTTCCGCCCACCCAGCCTACGCTTGAAATTTTCTATCAGGGCGGTTTATTTCCTTATATATTATTTCTTCATCATGTTATGATATCAATTCTGATAATATTGCCTAATAATTAGGCTAATACTAAAATTATAGTATGTTATGTTAAATTAGCTTTCAGTGGTACTTTACCACTAGGGGTAGGGTTTGCTCTCCGATTACTCTGGTCATAATATATTACCTAATTAGCTTTCTGTGGTAGGTTTACCGGGAAGTAGTGGCTAAGAGTTGATTTGCTCTCCGATGTACTCTGGCCCTAATATATATTATGTACAGTTAATTAGCTTTCAGTGGTAGGTTTACCGGGAAGTAGTGGCTATGGGTAGGGTTTGGTCTCCGATTTTACTCAAGTCCTAATATATATTTTATACAGTTAATTGGCTTTCAGTAGTAGGTTTACTGGGAAGCAGTGGCTATGGGAAGCTTTACCCGGGTCCAAATATACATTATATATATATTTCAGTATGTTAAGTTTAGCCTTTAGTGGTATTTTACCGAGAGGTACTTTACTCGGTCATCATCAATTATAGCATTTAGCATTTATGAAAACGTAGAAATTAAGAAATTATTGATGGTATATCAGCTGGTATATGTATAAAGAAATAATAGTTACGAATAAATGATCCTCTTTGAGGGCAGACAAGTCCTCACTATATTCTTAGTTCATATCTGATTATTCTCAGTCTAGGGGTAATTGACAGATCATGTTGATAGCGATATTATGTCTTCTAACACACTTTCTTAATTCTCCAGTAATATTCCTGAAAGTGTACCCTTCACTTGTTTCAAGTTTATCATTGATTCAATCTAAATAAAATGTATCTTCAAAAGGGCTAAAGTGCTAGAGTTAAGTTCAGTTTATAACTTAAAAAGTTTGTTCGGCTTTTATTAGGACGGAAATTATTCAGCTTTTGTTACTGCGCCCGTCAATAAAGTCCCAACTCACATTTGCGTAAATTCACATAAGCGTGCGCAGGTCACTTATTACACAACGCATTGCGCCCAACCCCGTGCATGCCATTCTATATCAATACATGGTGCTATGAGTCTTATTTTTTCCACCTTATATAAACAGAACAAACTTTATGACCTTGATGAGGTAGGATGAATTGCAATTTGATGCGCCTATTGTTAGAAGTGCATTGTAAGGTGCTTTATTAAGATATTCTGTATACTAGTAGCAATTAATCTGAGTTATAGTATACTATGTATGCCAAGAAAAACAGCATTGTCTGAAAGAAACCTTTTGATTCTCCTGGAAATATTGCACTCATTCTTGGAAATCAGTATTTCAAGGAGCTCCCCAGGTAAAGAAAGTTCAAATAAATAAATACATAAATAAATTGCAAACTGTTAATTTTGATCAAGACAAATGGTACTATAGTAAGATATTCTGGATGATCAATTTCATTTATAATATGTATTCCAAGTAAAACAGCATCTTCTGAAAGAAACCTTTGTTATATAATATGTGCTTTTGGAAAGGTATGAACAATCACATCAATTAGAATATTTATTAGGAAACTGACTACCTTGGTTATGGCCAAATTGGATGAGCAAAATTGACCAAAAATAGGGATTTTCAACTGCACAATAAGGGAATCAAATGTACCAGCAACACATGGTATGTGAAGTTGAATAGTGCAAGTTATTTACTTATGTAGCATGTTATAGGCCAACACTCTAAAATTACATTATATTTAGTCCTTTAAAATGAGAAAATACTGTTATTTACAACCATGTGGATCCTATGATAGATGATATGATAAACATCTTGACCAAGGACCTCAATCCTGACAAATATTTAGTCAAATTGGACAAACTTCACTCTTTTTACTTTGTCTGTCCATGCTGGATGATTCTGAATCCTAGTTCTTAGTTCTTACAACATCTCAAAAATTTCTTTTCCTTTGGTGTCCTTTACTTTACCCAATTTTATGGTAGATAAAGTAAAAGTGAAGTTTAACTATGATCATTACTTTTCACTTCCTGGTCTTCTGAAGATAGCAATAAAACAATAAACAAAAATGTCCACCAAATAAATGCTGTATTTTGTTGCTCTAACCAACACAATGTCTTTTTAAATTGCAGCAAAAATAATAATATTGTTTAGCACCAGCAGTCTTGTGTACGTATCATTCTTCTAATTGGCACGATTCAACCAAAGTTGGGGTTGCACTTAACTTGGTTAAATAACCTTGACACTGATATCGCATAAAATAAACATGAATTTCCCCAAAACAAGGTCAAAATTTTACTTTACATTTTTATTTTATGTGATTGAATGTCAAGGCTATTTATTTACCCCATCTTTGGCTGCATTGTGCCAATTTGATAATTCCTTGTCTACAGAAGATAGCAAGACAGAAAAACTTAAAATAACTGAAAATCTTAATGAAATAAATACTGCATTATGTTTTTACTTGTACTGCATTATTACAGGGTGGAGTAAACACAATACAATTATTATCATTAAATTATGTGAGCAGTCCCACCCTGAATTTCACTGTATTTCAATAATTGCATTTATGTAACAAAGCAGTATCAAAATTCTGTTTCCGCTCTTATCAGCCACACCTTATCAACAGAGGATGGAGCATTATCTGAACAAAAATATATTGAATGTTGGGAGCAGTTTTATCAAATTAAGTTTAAACATAGACCATCACACACCCACACATGACAGCTCATGATAGCAGTGGCATTCTGAACTTAAAGTAGTTATCAATAGGTTTGAAGTCAATGACATAAGGTATGCTTTTATCATTCTCTTGGTGTGTTTTAAGATAAATGTCATCCATGCACATCAGTACACAATTATTCCTGGCTGGTAATGTAAAATCCCTCAGTTTTGAGTTTCACTCTCTTAGCTTCTGTATGTGATTTTGTTGAAAACCTCTACTAAAGTTTGAATTCCAATGTGACAGCTGTCAGTAGGCATTGCTGGTCTACATGCTCATAAGAGAGGTTTAAGAAGAGGCCTTTGTGGTCCCAACAAGTTGTCAAATCAGTGAAGGGCAACTTTTGGGATTTGCACATTTCCTTAGGCCTGTTTTAGGCCAAAATTAGTCTTATTTTGGCCCATTTTAGCATTAAAACGTTTCATCCAGTAAAGTAATTTGGTAGTGGGTCATCAGGACAAAAGTTTGGCCAGTATACCTGTGTAAAATAGCTCCTTTGCAGGACTGATAAGAAGCCAACATAAGCGATCCTAATTTCTTACCCTTAATGTGACTTATGCAGGATTTTGTTGCCCATTCTGATTGTCGTGATTTGACATACTCTTTCCAGTAATCACAGATGGACAGAATCATATAGTATCCTGTACTTTAAGGCAGTCATCAAGTGCATTGGACATTCCAAGGTCATGGGCAGGCATGAATACCGTAGTCTTTATTTAATGAAAATTCAAGGTATACCGTATGAAGAAAAAGAAATGCGGATTGATTTTCTTCCTTCGTGCAAACTTTCAATTTGTGAGAGTGCAAGGGTAAGGGCATTGGTAATGTTATTCACTTTTGGCATAGCTTGGTTTATTAATAAATACTGTTAAGGATGGCATTCTTCTTATTGCAAATTAATTGTTGCATCATAAAGAGCGACTGGGGAAGAGTAGGGGATTCCCCACCAAATCAATATAAGAATTGTTTTCTCATTTTTTAAATAAAATTCTTTCTGTACAGAAAAGGAACAAATATATATCAAGGACATTGTCCCAGCGATATCGCCCGATATCGTAAGTACTCTGTTCAAATTAAATGTCATTTTCAAAAATTACACAGTGCTATTGACTATATGAACCTAGCAACTGTTCTTTAAAACATCTCCTATAATCTTTTCCTGTAAACTTTTCACAAGAACAAGAAAAAGCGTACATCGCATATTTAAAGTGTTGAAATGCACTTGTCTCTGATCGACAGCTGAAGCGATCTGCTGTTGCCCAGTGGATATAGAAAATTTTCAAAAACATGCATTTAAAAATTTAATATTTAAATTTCATAACTTTACAACTATGTGCTACAGCTTGTTATCAGCAATGTATGGCTTAGATTTATTATGAGCATAATCATGATAATGCCATGGTGACAAAACTCAATTTTCAAAATAATGGCTATGAAAACAAACACAAAACTAAAATAACAGCTTGTCCTTGATTATTATTGCTGTTCATAATACTGCAAGGATATATATATTGCATAGGACTTAGCTCATTTTCTAAGAAAAAAAGCATAGCACTTAGCTTTTTTACCAAATATGTCCAAGACAGACTTTTTTGCCTTAGTATATCAAGGGTAGATAAATAAGAAGATACATACACACCCAGCCACCCCCAGCCACCCCACCCATCTACATGAAGCGTAGTATTTCCTTTCACTCAGGAAAGTGCTATCTCATGTAGATAGCATGCATACACTGCTGCACTTGGACAAACATAATATCATCAGGAGTAGATAGAAACCCACTCAGATAATGCAACTCAGATAATGCAACCAGCAGCAAGGAAGAGTGAATCATACCTTGACTGAATTCTTGGAGCATATTAATTTAAAACACATTGATCAAAAGTAATTTACTTAGTTCTAGGTATCCCACATTGGGTGAGAAAATGTCAATTTTTTATGCCATTCCCACTCTACAGCATGCATCTATACATATTAACTGATCAACACCTCAATGTCCAACTGTCGTCACTTTTGTATCTCAGCTGTTTATTTGCATTGTATTTGTATTACACCCATCACACACACCCTAATGAATTAATGTGACAAATACTATTAGTCAACCCATTGGTTTGCATTTGTCAACATTAATGTATATAAGCTTGTCTGTTCAGCTGGCCAAGTACCCTTACCCACTGGCCCCTTTCTTACTTTCAATTATGTTTTGGGGCCAGGTCAACATTTGGTATGAGCTTTACCTGTTGTGTTAGGTGATATTTTGCTGGTTGGAATAAACCTTTGGTGTCATGGAAACATTTTAATCACACTGTGGTACCATCTGATTATCACAAAACACTCAACAATGCATAAAACAAATGCTTCAAATGCCAAGGTTAAGGTGTTGGCTTATAAACTTGTACACATAATTCTGATTTGCTGTGTGTAGTAAATCCAGATGGCAATGCAGTGGATACACCCAATCTAACCTAAGTTGTACTTCATTAAGATGATGTCACAACTAGCTACCTTCATAATTAAGGAATTATTTTTCTTTTTACATCTTTCTCCCTCTCTATGCTCTTTCCGATCCTGCAGATAGCACTGAAAGTTTGAGTTTAATTATTACTGAACTCACAATATTCAGAATGTTATTGTAACAGTAACCACTCTCAGCACCTGGTGGTGCAATTGGAACATTGCAATTACATATAGCTAAAGGGAGTTAGAGGTCGTTAAAGCCTGTGAGCAATTGAAAAACAGCAGAATTTAGCTAGGAACTGGACAAAACTGCAGCAACAGCTAGAAACTGCATGTTTTGAATTTTAATAAGCCCTAAAAAGACCCAATAGTGTGAATTATTTCCATTGGCCTTTAGTAGGAGATTTCTGCCTCATTGCTGAGCTTGATTGACGAAATACGGAACAAAATCTAACTTGCCTGTTCAATTTTCACACACCTAGCTGTGTTTATTTTTATTGTTTGAACTTATTATATGAAAAATAAAAATTACTACCATCTTTTGAGCATGTTTATCACAAATAGAGTAGGAGTATAATTCTATCAACCTGTTGCATCCAGTTCAAGGTAGTAAAGCAATTAACCAAACAGGTTACGAAAGCTACGTGCACAAACGCTAATATTGCTTATCCGGGGGCTCAACTTAAAACAAGAACATAATAACACACTTTGATGTCAGTGCCATTGCTAACCTGGACTCACAGGATAGGGTAGAATTGCAAGCGTTAAATGGTTGCACATTAGTGTTCAAGTCTTAGCCATCGTTTATACCTCATTTAAAGCGATATTTGGGTAGAGATTGAGTGTCCATTAGCATTAGGCCCGCCATTAGGCCAGCCACGTTCTGCATGTGAACCAAGCACTTTCCTGCTAATAGCTCCATTCATGGAACGCACTCATTTTTCAAGCTGTCACCGGCTTAGATTGAGGTAAATATATATATATTCATATTCTAACTTAAGCTGTTTCATACCAAAAATAGCATAAAACTTAATCAAGTGTATTAAGGCAAATTGCACTCGATACATAAGGACAAGGTTTGCTTGGTCATTGTTTGTTTTATTACCTTTATTACACAAAGAACATCAAAATATGGTGTGGTGCAAAAGGGTAACCCCCAACAGGCAGAAGGCCCACAAACCAGGGTCCCCGTATCAACTTAAAAAACAAAAATGTGGACATTATTATTTCAAAAGCTGTATTACAGTACCTGAGATCACCAAAGTTAGAAGTTGATCGGTTATTGTGTGTAAACTGCAGAGTGGAATAATGCTTTATGTAACATAACATAAGCCCAATACACCACTTTGTTGTGGGGGCCAAAAAATGACTTTTTCCGCAAATTTTTTTAAAGGGGTGTTCTTCACCACCTGTGACAGGTGGTCCTTCATCTATGAATCAAGGAAAATAATTAATCTTCAATGTTCTAAATTCTTATTTAACAAAACACACAAATCAGACTCGGTTTTCGGGACTCGCCACACACGTTTCCATCAAAAAGGGGTAGCTTTGAAATATTGTCCACATTTTAACGAAAAAGGGGAATAGTTGAAGGGCAAAATAATTGTCAAAAAAAAAGCTGGCATGTTTTTCACCTGAAATTTTGCAAAATGAAATGCAAAAGGGAGTGTTTTGACATTTTCTGTATGAGCACCCCTACCCATGAACAGTGCAGGGACAGCGACAGATTGCAACCAATTTTTGCAGGACTTTTTTTCTTGCAAAGGGTAGGATTTCAACACTAAATTGGTCTATTATCACTTCAGTCATATACTCAAATCCATGTACTAAAATATACAACACATGGAACCTAAAAACTAGGCAAAATCTGGCACACACTCCAAAATGGAACAATAGCATAAATTCAGAGAATATCATTGATTTTGTACAATAGAAACAAATTAATAATGAAATATCATGAGCTGTATTATTAGTAGGCACAGATGGTAAAGCAGTCAATGCCAAATAGTGGTAGATCGGAAATCCGGTATGGTATATCATGATGCGTTGGCGGGGATGAGTTTAATTCACGTTTCAAACATGTGTTACCTCCATTCCTGCGTATTCTATGTCCCGGCCTCAGTCAGTCCGGCTTGTATTGATGAAAACTTATTTCCGTTTTGTATTTTACGGTTGGCCTACAAGAAATAATGCCCTTCACAATATGACGTCACGTCTCGGTTACCTGAACTGTGGTAATTATTTTAACAGTTCTTGGCAAATGTGTTGACACAAACAAGCAAGCTTATTTATTTGTTAATGGCATTTTATGTTCTTTAACATCAAATTGAACAACTAAAAGATGAAGCATTATGCAATGTTTCAAATTTGCTTCCTAATTAATTAAAACTGATCTTGATAGTCAAAAAGTGATGCCTAGTTCAAAAAACTTAACATAAATTTGGCATCAACATGTCTTTTTAAAAACAAACAAACAAACAAACAATACATGACATTTTCTATGAGCCCCTTTATTTCAAATCTAAGTCCAGGCATGACCTGCACTAAGGGTTGCGGTGGAGTTCGGAGGTCATCTGATTCAGACTGTCACTCTGAGCAGCCACACTTTGAAACGTCTGAAAAAAATGCTCAATTAATAAATGGAAACAAAATATGTAACCATTATAATGCAGAAAAAGTGTAAGTCAATGACAACAAGTCTACCATATTTTGTATTTCCTCTAATAAATGTACCTGAGCGTGAAATTTTCAAGAGGGGGCATTTTTACAGGGATATTTTCAACATATAAAAACATCCTATGTACTTTTTAGGAGATTTTGATGTCATTTTTGAGAGATTTTGGTAATGAAAACTTGTTTTGGGTGACTACTATTAGCGTTTTGGGAGCAAAAAGTGAGAGGGGGCATATATTAGAGGGGGCATTTATTAGAGGAAATATGGTATGCATGCACTTTAAGATTCACAAATGCATCAGGAAATGCATCAGTGCTAATTCAAACCTCCATATCCACAGAGGCTGGTTACTACTAGAGCTTGCTAATGGTTGTGTTTTTCTCATCATAGAATTGTATGGGTAGAATGAGTCTGGAAGTGGGACCCATATTTATGCAAATTTTTGCCACCCAAATGGGACTCTTTTCACAAATTTGACTAAAAGTTCATGTGTTTGGGGACATTTTGGCTCAAAATTCACAAAACGGGGCTTATTTTCCAAAATATTTGAAAAAATGGAAGAAAAATGAGTCATCACACAAACACAAAATTTTTAAAACTTTGTTTTGGTTTGGTTAACACAGTCATATTAATAGCATATAAATGTCAGGTTATATAAAGGTCATGAAAAAGGTTTGTGAATAAAATGTTTTTATATGAAAAACACTATAATAAAATAATTTAAAATTCCAAAACGTTACTTTAAAATATTTATCTGGAAAACACTTGTGCCAAATATTTTGTCAATACTTAGATGATATTATGTTAGAATGTTTTCAAAGTTTAAACAAAATGTTTTTAAATGTTTTATACCCTTTGTACCCTTAACCCAACATTTAAACCTTTTCTGTAAAACGTTTGCTGGGTATAGGCCTATATACCAATTTTCAATTTTACACAAAAAAAGAGGCCATCCTCAATATATCCGACGGTCATAATGGAGATACATTGTAGCAGCACATCCTCATATAGCTGTTTATACTGGGAATCTAGGAATAACCCTAGCCCTAAGCTTTAACCTTTCCCCATTCCCTCGTATTTGTGCCAATTATTTGAGATAAAAGGGGAAAAGCAGAAAGATACTGGAATAAATGAAGTGCCGCAGCTCATTTGGTCAAGCGATAAAATAAGACAAACAATATAATTAAATTAAATTGAATTTTTCTAACATTAAGAGTGAATAACATTCCTTGCATATTTCAGCTGGGTTTTAGTTATACACCTTTAAGCAAGGTGTAAACACCGCTTATCATCCTAATGATGCATGACTTGTCAATAAGTTCAAGATAATTTTCAGAAGTGTTACCTGAAGTGAATCAGTCCAAGTTTGCCTTGTCACTATTTTGTTAGGTCATTTACTAACCAGTGTATTAACAGTGCATGAAAAAGTCTTCCCAGATAGTTTGACACAAGTTCACATAGTACTATAGAATCAAAGTTCATTTGTGATGCATGCTTGATCAATTTGGGTGAACAAATGACATAGTAATGGTTGACAAATTGGGCGTTCTGTGTGACACCTTATTGAAGGGCAATGAATAGCTTGTCATTTTGCATTTTTCCTCTCATCATTTTTGTGATTTGACCTATTTTGATAAATTGATATAGTCCTTTTCCAAATCTGTGGTGTCACCAGGTACCATTCACCAGTTGGCATGGCATATTAGACTAGGTCTATTCCAGTTGAAATCCATACACCCCTTGTGGAAGACATGGCCTTAATCTCCCATACAGGGAGTGTGAATTTCAAATGGGATTACCTGAATGGGTGACTCCATTTAAAGTCTACACCCCTTTGTATGGGAGATTAAGATCATGTCTTCCAGGGGGTGTATGGATTTCAACTGGAATAGCGCATTCCAGCTGTTTGAAATGGCATTGATCTACTCTCACTTCCCTGAGTTATCATAATTATCAAGCTGCAAAGAATTAGCTAATTAATTATGCAACAATACAAAAAGGTTCAGGCCAAATTATGCAGAATAAAACAATTTAACAAACAATGCATTGCTTTAACATCAAGTTGCTTTTCCCCCAATATTGGAACAAATTTCTCACAAAATTTTCAGTCAGAATTGATTATTGATAAAATATTAAAACAGAAAAGATCCCAAACAAGAAAGAATAAAATTTGTCCTACTCCAGCCACATGATTGTTTTATAAAGCATTTTTAATCAAAATTTTTTTTAATGACTTTAAACAAACATGGTTTTTACTTTCATGTGGATCTACTCTGACTCTCCTTTCATCGTGAGCTGTTTTAAAACTGACAGCTTTCAACATCTTGACCAAGTTGACAGACAGACGGATAAACAGACAGGGACAGCTTGAAAAGTACAAAATATACAGGTAGCACTACACATGCACAGCGACAAATAAAATTGAAGTCCAGAAGATTTGTCTATTTTTGAACTTAATTGTCTCACTTGATGATGGACATCATCTATGCAATAGAGATGCTAGCTGACAAGAACTAACTACTTGCAGAAAATGTGTCAACTCTTTCATCACTTTTGATTTTACTTCAGTCAAAGGAGCAGCGTGACTGATATTGGACTCTGTCATTTTTGACATTTGCATAAAAAGTTACCTTTTCGACATTTGCCTAAAAAGTTACCTTTTCAGAGTCTTGGTTTCTTGTGTAAGGATTTGAGTGTAAAAGCGCGTAAAATCCAAACCAACTTGGAGGCATTCTCTCGGTCGGAGTTGTTCCATCCACTGCACTTACCCATTTCTCACGTCTGTCAAAGGGGACACCCTCGTGAAATCCTTATTGGTTTGTACAGGGCCTTTTGATTCCAATTTTCTCAGCACAGAAAATACCAATTTGCCTGTTCTTTGGCAATTATTGGAAGTTGATTTCCCTGATAAGAAATCAAACTTTTGGAATTCTTTCATCAAGGGGTATTTATTTTATGACATGTTTTGTGATTTCCCCATTGAGTGCAATGGTAAGTGTCCCCTTCGATGGGGCGCGATGGAACAGCCGAATCTCGGCAAAAGCAACCAATGGGAAGGTCGCAAGTGACGTCATGCCAACAAAAAGAATATATTAGCATCACACATTGCTTTTATATTCTGCTGGATCAGAGACAGGGAAAGACAGAGCTTTCATGATTTGGATGAAAAATGATGATTGCCATGACAGTGATGATTCATTTAATCAAGTACAAATTTTGATCTGCAAATCTTAATTAAATCCCTTCAAGATTTATACTGACAATTACGTATAAAGAAATGGGGAAAAGGACAAAAAAATGGGGGAAAAAGGACAAAAAACTTACAGCAATATGAAAAAATGAAATCACTTCGATATAATTTTGCAGATCCATGAACAATAGATTCTGGCAGGCAAGTGCTGGCCTGGGAAAATATTTGGCATACACAATGGCCCAGACAAAATCAAATACGTAAACAAAACAAAAGCCCAGCCTGACAGACAGTTGCCATGCCAGTGTCTGTTGGAGCGTAACCATGGGGAAGTAGCGACATACTGGGTCTCATATACGCAAGTTCAAGTTCACGCTAAAATATGTGCTAGGGTGTACCGTTTACTTCCCAGTTTTAAACGGTGGGAAAACTCAAAATAATTTTGTGGTTTAGCTCATTACTCATAGGTGTGGTTGTTACACAGGTTTAATTGGATCCAAAGTTCACATAAACAATCTTATGAAATTGTCAGATAAATGAAATATTAAAAACATTTTTATTTAAAACTCAGCCAAATAAACGCAGATTCTTTGTTTACTTTTTCTCTCTCTTTCTGCGTCTAGACTCTTTTGTGTTTTCAATCTTTTCTATTGTTTATTTTCTTTCTACAAGTGTGTAATTATTTTAACATAAAATATGTCTGGTTTTATTTTATCTTTTATTTTGTCATTTTTGTCAATGCCTGTTTTTTCATGGAATATCAGCCAGGCATATCAGAAATACAGAATATTATTGAAATAAATATTTCACTTTACCTTTTCGTTTCAAAATACAACAAAGCAAAGACAATAACACAAATATAAAAGGGCTATAAATATTGGAAAAATAACTCAAGATGCAGAAAAGTAAGTGCGCTATTTTATGGTTGGTCTGCTCTAAATTTCTATTGTCACTTCCTCCTAAATCCTGAGAAATAAATTGGATGAACCACCCTGTTTGTGCAGTCTTTTTTGTGATTTTGGCCAGCAGGGTCACTAGGGTTAGGGTTAGGGGTGTACTCCAGTATTGCTTTGTCACATAATGATGTAATGCTTGCAGAAGCATACAATGAATTTGCAATGTCATATTGCATGTGCTAATATCATGATCACCAAGAAGCTTAATTCTTAGAGGTTTCACATGATCTTGATACCAAATATTGTGATATTGCAGCCATGCAAGTTCAACCAATTTCAATTTGGCAATATTCATCATGAGATTTTCCTCTGTGAAAATCTGGCTTAAATTTCATCATAGCTGAGCTGCAAGTATACATTGGGCATTATCATAATGCGGGAGTGTTAACTAACTTAGTTTTTGGGTAGGGTTACCCAGCAATGGCACCAATCAGGAGGAGACTATGATGGTAGTATGCCTACCATAGGAAGACCAAAAATGAGCAGAAGGCATCACTACAAGACTTCCTAAATGGAAATGAATTGCATAGATTCTAGGTTATCTGCCTGGGTTCTCTGTTTCAAAGTGGAGTGGCAGATATTTTGACCTTGAAAAACATGATTTCCAATCCTCAACTAGACACTTTTCTCAATTTCTCAATTTAATTTAAAAATGTAACTGATATATGTGCAGTGTGTCTTTTTGAAAATATCAAATTGGAAACCACAGGCAAAAGAGTTGACCTCGCAGAAAAACTTAATCCAATTTTTTTACATGTGCACATTGTAATATCTCATCTATTGTATAACATTTGAAAAATATGATTAAATACCAGGACAAAGGTTTGAACCATTATGGCCAGCACGAAGAGTTCTAATTTGACTGGTTTGCAATGTCACCAAATTGAACTTAAATGACAATTCTAATGATGCAAATGTACATATGGAGTTCGGACCACATGATGGAATATATTTGATAAAGCATAATGTTGAATGATAAAGCATTAAATTCTATTGTTCAAAATTGAATGAGACAGAGAGCAAAAGTTCAAAGCACTACTGCATTAACTCAACATTGGGTTCAGCATACACAATAGACTTCAATGCCCCGCCAAATACCCATGTTTCATTGCCTACGGTTTGTAAACAAACGATACCTGTCTCGCCACCAAGTAGTGAAAGCGCCCCCTACTGTGCCTCACTACAACGCAAATGACAAATTGAGTAGGACTCCTGGTACAAATAAAAAGTGCCGCTTACTGTAATAATTGGCACCAGGTGGAGTAGTACAAACATAGTGCCAATTTCTATGTTGTGATTAGACTGTGCAAAAAGTACAATATCAGTGGTACCACATGAAAAATAACATGAAAATTGAACATTATTATTACCAGTATTTGGCAAATGTGTGCATATGATTAAAATATATATCTAACAGGAAGTTGGCCTATTTGAAAGAAACAAAATACCAAATACCGCTCAGGTTCAAATTTCACTGTCCAAATAGTGTGAACATTAAACAGTCAGGATACAATTTCATCCCATCCAGACATAATTATTAAGTTGACTCCATGAATTCTAGTCTAAATAGTTGCCAATAATAAATTCAATAATTGATGTCATTGTGTACAAGGAAACCAGGATGTAGGATTAATATGTAATCATAAATGCACTTTTCATCCTCCTTTTATACTTGGAGAGTTCCGTATTTATAGGTGTATCTAATAAAATATCATATTTCCTTGTACACACAACATATTGTACAAAAAATTCAAAGGCACCGGTAGTTGTAAAATGCAGTGAACCTTTTATTGTATTCAATTATATTGTCCCATATAATATTGTCCCTAATTGCATGAACTTTTACACACATATGATTTGGTGATTTCATCATTTATTTATTTATGATTATCATTATAATACTCTTATACACCGTTTAGATTCTAGCCTTGCTTCTTATAGCTAAACAAAGTTCATCTTAAATCTATTACAAAATACCGTGCATATGACTTTATGGGAGTGTTTGCTGCTGGTATCTTATTTGTACTACCAGAGAAGATCTTCTATGGTACTACCAGGTTATACAACGTTTACATTTTTATAAAAGGTCGCCCGACCTAACCCAAAGAAACTGATTATGCACCGCGCCCAGGGCACTGCACTGGTTTCAGTGCTTGTGTCGCTGCGTCATAGCCATCTAAGAAACCGGACTCTCAGCACTGCAGATAAATGGCATATACAGACAGCTATCACCCAATGGTACCATGTCTATACAAAAATTTATTTCCATTTCAAATTTTTAATTTTTTTCCCCATATGCAGCAGCTTGCAGCATCATAAGATGAAATTTACAAATATCTTCATTTTTTTATTATTTGTGCCAAGAAATGTATTTACCACTTTTATATTCACTCTCAACCTAACTTTGGACTTGTTTAACCAATGTTGAATAAAAACCAACTGCAAAAATTTGCCCACCCACTTTGGCTTAACTCAATAATACAGGAGTGAGCAAGTATGAGGCATATCTGAGACAGGCTAGCTCAGAGATTTCATCAAATATAAGAGAGCTGACTCAGTGCTTACATCTGCTGGTACCATCCTGTATCAAACACTATGTACAATAAAATAAATTGATATGTCTGACTTAAGTACAATAAAACAAATTGATATGTCTGACTTAGGGAGTGTGGTGATGTTTCTTGTATCTTTCATATTCTCAATAATATTTCAATTCTTAGAAACAAAGTAACAGCGATTGAAAAAACAACTTGATTCCTTATTGACATGATTAGAAGCAGAAGATGTATATATTTGTCAGAAAACTTTGAATTCATCCAAATTTCCTCATCCCAATTCTGAGAAACACAGCTGTTATCTCAAGATTTAGTTTGACTGGTACTTGAGAGCATATTTCACTGTCATCGGGTACACATTATGTTTTATGTAGGGGAAAAAGCCTGGGAAAAGTCAAATGAAAGAGTTGGATTGTTACAGAGAATTGAGTTTTGTAGGGTTCACATGATATTATACCTGACAAATACGGTATCAAAAGGACTCAATAAGGCACACCAAAAAGGCTTATTTGCTGAAAACATGATCAACCATTCAAAAAACCTGCCAATCCCAATGGTGTTTTTTTTCAGGAGAGTCCTTTGTTTTAAATATTTGGTTCTACATATACAAACCGGGTATGCAAAGGGAATAAGAGAAGAAAAAAAAATATAGTAAACAGTTGTCATAGAAATATTCAAATTCTTCATATATATTGAACACCATGGTTACATCCAGTTTGAACACATTTGACATGAAGTGATGGTCAGTCAAGTCATCATGCTTCAAAATATAAGTAAGGACTCTGAAGTTGTGCTATGACAGGTTGCATTATTGCTGGTATTGTAACTGAGTTGCATAATTTATTGTGGGTATTGTAATTGACTTCCATGGTTTTGTAATGTAATTCTTGTTGTTATTTTGATGCTGCTATTATGATATACTGTTGTTGTTGTTGTTTTTGTTTCAATATATCTCTCACCCACATCTTATCCTTCATAATATAATTTGATCTTTATCCTCCCTTTCTCTATACACATCCTCAAAGACCATTTGACTGTTTGGAGGAAATTAGGAAGGGAAAAAAAGCAATTAGTTTCTTCTTCTATTTCATATACCCCCACACACTTAACCACTGTTCATTTTTCACTCAGGTGATGCAATCAAGGATAGTGCTCATGCCTGTGAGAGCATGCCCGCCACCCCCTCCTTCTAGTCCATTCACCCCCACCGGCAGCAATGAGTCCACCCACAGATTTCCACCCCCACAACATTACCTCTACATATTGAACACACAAAATAGAATAAAAAGATTACAGGAAAAAATGAAACTGGGGCAAAAAGAACCACATAGTATTATAAGAAGAATGAGAAAAAACTTCATAAAGTGAAGATAGAATTAAAGGTAAAGAATTAAACAATGTTAAAGGTATTTTGTAAATCATACTTTGTGTCTGTCATCAATGTAGCACCTTTCATTAGTTAGTCAGCTCACCACCCACTTCTTCTTCATTATACTCATAGATCACGTTTCAGTTGTGGAACAAAATACAGCGCTACTAATTCTCAGTCTCCCCCTCACAGGATAAATTCCTTACTTAAATGTCATCTTTACTACTCACTTCAGTCTATGTTAAACGTTTTGAAGGCGGCTTTCCACACTGAATTCTGTCAAGATTCTGACTAGGACTACTTTCATTTCAAGTAGAACAAAACACATGATTTGTCCTCATTAAACACCAACATTAGGACATTTGATCAGTTTTTCTCAGTATTATGGATAAACATGCCAACAAACACCCACCCACTGCATGAGTTTTACATGAAAACTGGTTTCAAAAATCTTAATTTTTTGGCGGGCTTGCAGAGCCAATTGCAGAGCCAATTTTAACATTTAGGAATGAAAGCAAGGGTCTTTAAAGAATTTATTTTATTGATTTGAAATTAAAATAGGTTCTTATAGTTAATGAAAGTATGGATTCAGTGTGCTAATTACCAAGCAAAAATATAGGGTTTTAGGAATGATACAACAGATGAATGAGAGGCTGTGATTCAAAATGATATACTTTTCCACAAAATTGTCGCTTACAGCAAAATATTAAGTGAATTTAAAATTAAATTTGGCAGGATGTTTTTGGAAATGTGTTAAAGTTAAGTCACATACATTGAATTTAATTAAAGTTTAAAATTCAAAGAAGATCTGTTAGTTTTATCAAAATTACTGAAATATACTAGTATACACATGAATCTAAATAGGATTGCTAATTTTAATTAAACGATATATTATGAATCAAGCCAATTTGTTTCTTTATCTCTCTTCTGTACACACACAAATAAACAAAAAGATCTATATATTTCCATCTATCACATCTATTATCTATACAGGGTAAAAAATGTACGAGCAAATTAGTAGTAGAATAATTATGCACAAATCCAGCCAAGCCTCTAACAACAATTATTAATTTCAATCACTGTCTATAATTTATTCAAATTGTCTGTGCTGGATGGGATAACAGCTGTGAGCCGATTACGTACAACGAGTGCGACTACAACGATGCCTACGTAAGCAATAAGCTCCCTCCATCTTCACATGTGCTATGTTTCTAGCAAATAAAAAAGCATAATCAGAAACATCAATTCTGGTTGAGTCGCTGGTTGCCCATTTAGCATGTTTAAAAAGTGTCGCCTACTCAAGCGGAATAAGCATTCATGACAGACATTAGCCTTCCACTTTCACAAATATTACATTTTCTCAGAATTTGAATGTAATTGGTTTGATTGCCGATGTATTAAAAACAATGTAGTATATTGCTTGGTTGTTGTTTGTTACTACTCAAATATTATACAATTAAACTATTTAGTATTTTAATAACAATTTGCTTGTGTTCAACATACTGTTAACTGTTGTCACTAGCGAAGGTAGCAGGCACAAACCTCCGTAAATTGATCAAAATGAATGTAAATCAGCTGCCTATTCTTAGGTACCGATGACCATAGCCTCTGTTAATGTACACTTCCCCATCCACCCACAACCGACCCCATCCCCACCTCCCCTTCCTGGATCTGCCTAGTAAATTACAAAACAAATGGAGCAAGATAAATATATGAATCAGTGTTTTTAATACATTTGCAATGATTCCATTTAGCACCATAAACTAACCTTTAATATCAAGGAAGGGAACATTTGCAGGGAATCATTACAAAAAAACAAACAAAAAACACACACAAATATCACTCTGGCTTAATATTCAATTATTTCATCATAAAAAAAAGTCAAACATTGCAAATAAGATTTTATAATTAGACCTATAGTTAGAAAACAGTAATTTTTGAGTGTTTAAACTGTAGCATATTATTTTAAACATAGAATACTATCTATAATACAGCACTGCTAGTATCTCACTCATTGATCACACAGAGGTTGCCATACTGGTTTGAATCAGTCTTATCAAGTCAAATAAGACTCAACATAACGTGGGACTATAATGTGTTCGTGTGTAAAACTGGGCCGGTCACTGATCGCAAAATCACCACACCTAAAGAACTGCTAATATTGCCTAACTTTCCACATGAACCAGACAACAGCCTGTCATATTAAGTGCCTAACTTTGTAACAACTAAGATGCCTAACTATTTCACATGATTTCAATGTGTGTACAGGCTTGATGTATGGGTTTAATTTGCCTAACTATACATAACATACACTGTCAGTTTTGCCTAACTTTCTTCACATATTGCAGAACTAATCGTAAACAAACAATGATGAATGATTTCACATAATGTTTGCAATGTGTAATTAATTGCTGATTATAAATATATGTATTACATCACAAAATGTGCTGTTAAAAGAACCCTTACCTGAATTTTTCCATAGCCCATCTGTTGATTCCAATGCTGCGTAAATGCTAACTTGAAGCAATGCAAGTCACAGGGCACATGAAACAAATTCCCAAATAAGTTTGAACTTGAAACCTGAAAGAAAAATCTCAATTTCATTGTTACCACTGACCAAACTGCCTCTGGCAAGTGTCTATGCATTGTCTCAAGTTGAGAGTAATGCCATCATTGGATTTTGTAATGGCAGATTCGAATCAGTGCGATTACACGATTGCGTCACCAGCGTACGGACAAATCGCCCTATACGCATGTGTATACACCCTGTGGGATTTAGCATGCGCAATTCAAATCCGATATATATGTAAAATCCAAGATGTATGGATTTACTCTCAACTTGAGATGAGACAGACTATAAGTGTAAGTGTAACTAAGGTGCGCTTCAGACTCCATATTGTACGTACAATATTGTATGTACAATATTTTTCGTGACGTCAAAAAGTATTGCACGTCCAATAAATATACGTGCAACGACGAGTTGAATCAGATTAAATAACGCGCTATATAATATAAAACCCTGACGGTTCATTGTTTGCTAAATCCAAGCGAGGTCACCCGAAAATCTATGCAAGAGAAATTTCTACTGCTGCTGATGAAAAATCCTAGAGTGTGTTTTGAGGTTTTTCTGCACTTTACCAGTAGGCCTAATAAATTCATTAAAAAATAAAAATAAAATAAACATTTAGAGGGAATGTTTTTACTCACTGCTCATCTGATCCACTTTCCCAGGAAACTAAATACCGATACTCCTTAGTTTTATCCCTGACTTTCCAGACATAATTATGAGTAAACATCAAATTTAATGTTTACAAAACAATCAAATATATACACATTCGTTTGCATTTTGTACATTAATATTAATATTAATAATGTACAAACATTAAAAAAGGGGGCCTAAGAGTATGTCTATTTTTAAATAAAGTTAAATGACAAATGAAATTTTTGCATTTAATCACAGATTAAGATTGGCAAGGCGATAAAACTTTCTTGGTCCATGTAATCATGGAAGAAAGAGATATCAATTGGCTGGTTTAAGTGCCTGTTATTTTCCACTGGCATTATTGATTGATTGATTGATTGAATTGGTTTCAATGGGTTTTCAAATCATTCTTATGTCTGCTGTTGTGGAGTGAAGTCATATCTGACTAGTGTTCCAAATTTTTAACTACTGTAGGCCTACACTGCCTGGATAAATTTTTTTGTTGGAAGTTGATGGAAACTAATTTATTATTGGAGTGACCATATTCTACCAAGGAATATAAATTTAAAGGAGATCAAATAGTAGAAGTACAGGTAAATAATCTGTTGGGTAAATCATGAACTTATAAATATCATTTGTTTCATATTTGGATTTATTACGTGCTTTGAAGATTCTCAGAGAATTATGAAAGATGCTGGGCTCATTTAGCATCTACAAATCTATAATTTGACATTGGAAAAGATTGAAATGCTGCAAGTATAAATAGACCTGTCTAGAAACATATATTATTGTGAACATTCTTTAAGTTTGTTGTTTTAATATTTATTATAAGAATTTATCTTTTTAGTATGATATTGGCAAGAGCTATGTGTGAAGCAATAAGCATCAGTATTCGAGACTACATATAATAGCCACATCAGTTGAGTAGGTAATAAAGAAACAACAAAACATTGGTAAGTTTGAAATGACAATATGTTATATGTTGTCATAATTTATTTGTCCTAGTATTTAGTTTTACATCAGGCAGTGTACGGCAGGTTTTCGAGTAAAGGTGTTATATTATTACAGCTTATTTGATTTTAATTTTCATTCTCTAAAAATGATGGCTAAGGACCCATTGGTTAAAAACATTGGGAGCTGTTAATTTCATTTTGTCAAAAAGTTAAAGATTTAAAAGGAAGAAGGGCAAAACAAGATGGTGCATGAGCATCGATTGATTGCAGACTATCACAGGAAAGTATTGCATTAAAGGAAACGAAGTATTATAGTATTAAGATGAAAATTTCACCTGTATGAGGGGATGTGATGGTAAGAGGGGGTTTAATGATTTATTTACCTGGTTGATGATGCTGGTCATAGAAGTTACCAATATAGCAGCATACAGATATAAATGATACAATAATCACATCAGGTTAGCTTCTTACAGCGAATCACAGATTTATGCATTTCATTAGATAATTTTTCTTAATTCATATTAACACGTCACGTAATCATGGTTTATGATTGAAGTTATGTGAAACCCCTCCATTAACTATATTAATATTACAATTAGACAGGATCATCTGTCCTTATAATAGGTCATGACAAGTGTCAATATATATAAGAGAGATGTAGAGACTATGTATCAATAAAAAAAAAAGTTTTATTTATTATGGATTTCCTTAAGACCAGTGACTATTTGGGGCAACACCAAACAAGCCAATATTGAAATTATATAGGTAAATGGTTTAATTATATAAGACACATGATTAATATAGTAAGGCCCTAAAATCAGACAAACAGAGGTACACAGTTTGAAATCAAAAAACAAGTCGATTATTGGGGATAGATGTATAGATATAGCTATTAGGTAATTGGTATCAGTCTATATATAGCTTGAATAAAAAAAGGAAGTTTCTTGCAGCTTTTGTAATTTATTGCAAGAATGTTCAGTTACACACTAGACTACTCCATAGGGTTTGAAATTATATAGGTAAATGGCATAATTATGTAAAAAACATAATTAATATATTAAGGCCTAAACGGTGAAATCTAAATACAAGTCGATTATTGGGGATAGATGGATAGATAGCTATTATTTGGTATCAGTCTATATATAGCTTGAATAACAAAGGAAGTTTCTTGCAGCTTGTAATTTATTGCAAGAATGTACAGTTAACTTTTATAACTGTTAAAATACTAGCTTTGAGTGGAAGGGTATGTAGAAAACTGTGAAAACTTGACATGAACAGCACAGATTATGGTCATCAAGAATAATCAATTTTGCTGTTAGTATAGAATAATCAATATATTGGTTTAAGTTAAGTGTTATCATCAGTTGGAAAGGACATAAATTTGTCAAAAAGCATTATTCTATGGCATGGATATGATGTGTTGAATAAAAGCTAAAAAGAATTACTAATAAGATTTTAAGACATCAATTTATAGTATAATTTTAAGTGAGTTACATAATTGTTGGTATCAAGGGCAAGTTACATGTAGTTGTTATTTAGTAGTCACTGCCTCCTTGCTACACATTTCAAATGTAAAAACAATAATGATCAATGTGTAATTAAATAGGATATACGAATAGGTGAAGAAATAATTGGCACACAATGTTATTAAAATAATTAAGCGGAAATCATCAATAGTTAATACATTGATCCTCATTGAACTAAGCATATTGTCAGATAGACCTATCTCAAATGGGTATGTATTAATGCTTGAAACCTTGATGGAGACCAAGCTTTAGAGTTGTTGCTATTTAATGCTGATCAATAACTCAATATGATTTAAGCAGATGATGATTGGGCATTTATCAAGGAAAATTATAAAGCTTAGGCATTTTAACTAATTATGGTATTAAGGTTACAAATTATCTAATAACTTTGCTTGGGAAAAACATACATAGAGGTGAGATGATGCTAAAGGAGAGTGTATAACATAGTATTACCCAATGCGTTTAGATCATCATAAAAGTTAAAACATTAGCATATTTTATTGACGTTGCTTTTGGGGGGATCACTATATAGGAAAGAGTTAATATAGATCTGCCATCTTTGGATTGCATAATAAATAAGACATAAATGATTAGCACATATGTTAATATGGGCATACCTCCACATTGTGAAATTAACTCAGTGTTGGTTGATTGGGAGCATAGTTAATCATACCATGTACTATTTTCCTTCATGAAATATATCAGCCTCAGGAATTGATTTTAGGATATCAGTCACCTATAAAGAAATTTCAGCCCAAAATGATGGGATTTGATTTTGAAATAACCAGCATGTAGCTGTGATCATGAACTTAGACTATTAGAATATGCAATTTATAGCTTTACAAATAGATTTGGCTAAAGAAATTTATCAGCCTTGTGAAAGTTTATGGCTGTTGGGAAAGTACAAATTATACAGTATTGTATAGGATGTAGCAAGATTTAGTAATTCCCTTAACTTATCACCACTATTCGTCTGTAGTCACAAAGCAAACTGGAAAGTTATTAAGATCATCTTAAATATGGAGAGTTAGTATAAAAAGGGATATAATTATAAAGCTCCAAAGGTGACAGTACTGGTGAGCTTTAACTTCTCTCTCTTTAAGGGTAGACAAGGTATTGTTGGTCGAAGCAACCTAAAAATCGAATTTTATCAGCTAGATCAATATATTGTTGAAAATTAACACCTAAAAAAGCTAGATCAATATATTATTGAAAATTAACGCCTTGATGTTTTGTAAAAGTTCAGTCTACAAATCGTATACTTTGCAAACTGGCTTAATTTATTGTTGTCAATGAGTTATATACGTTTTACAAAACTGTTGTTGTTTCAGCCATCTTCACAACGTAACTCAAGAACCGTAGCACCTATAAAAGTATATCTGTGATATTTTAATTCTCACACATGCTCGCTATGAATTGAGCAATGCAGTTTTTGCCAAAGTTCACAAGCATTAAGTAAGATACTGGGAACTACCAAATCACAACAGTTTAATAATTAATAAATAATTAATAACCTTAACTCTCTCTTCCTCTCTCTATGTGCTATTGTAATTTGAAATGATAACCTCGATTGCATTTTAATCATGGTATTTTCTTCCATGTACAGGTTACGACTGAAATATGTTACAGTTCAGCAAACTGGATAGAAAGAATGTTTTAAACTTAAAAGTCTATCAATGCGATGTATCAGAGTGAAGTCTATCAATGCAGAGTGAATGATCAATGCAATGTCAATCAATGCGATGTATCAGAGCGAATGATTTCCAAGCTTTTACAAGGCAACACCATGGAGTATATGCACATAAGTTGGCGATGCTGATAATTCAACAACATTACAGGTCGGTCTGGTGCATAGCCTTTCTGAGGTGGAATATAGTGAAGATTTAATAAGAAGAAGGATCAAATATAAAAGGATTTCAATATTCAGAACATTTATAGTGATATAGTAATAGTATATATCACAATATGAATAGCCTTTAAAAAAAAAAATGTTGAAGGAGAAATTTGATATACAATTTTAACATGAAAGATGATAAAATTAATGAAGTGTCAACCATATGCGGATATTTGGATGTTATGAATAGTTATGAATAGAGCAACTATGATGTTGAACATAATAAAAGGTAAATATTGATATTGTTTAATTTATAGCATATATTATATAGCTATAAATGAAAGATTCACCCTCATGAAGGGATTGGGCTGAATATATGTAGGCCTAATTCATATAGGCTTTTTGATGAAACAAAATAACAGTTAGAAGTCTTCTTAGTTTATCCCTTAGAAATTATAGGATTATGTGATACAGTTGGAACATGGAATATCTACTATATCCATAGTTGGAAGCAGTAATAGCTCGAAACAAGTTCTGGGATGTTGAAAGTCTAGTCTAGTTTAGTATTTAACTGGAATACAGTATAGAGGAATTTGAGGGAACTTGCAGTTATTATGTCTTGGGTTGGCCATCAGGAATAAAACAGGCCATGTTTTGAGGTATGTCAAATGGTGTGTCAGTAGAAATAGGAAGAATTGGTCAAGGGGATATTATTGTTTGGTATTAGGCGCTGTATAAATTTAAGTTGTTGTTGTTGATTTATTATACTGTATATATTCGGTAGTGAAAATCATTGGGATTGTCTTGTTTGGTGTTGTTGGGCCAAAACTATTGCATAGTCTTGGTTGGGTGTGAAAGTTGAAAGTGGGGAAGTTAAAGTCAAATTTTGTCTGGATCAATACTCCCCTAAAAAATTGGCTTTTATTTTTTCAGCCAAAAGTTGATCAATAATATAACATTGTAATTCAATTCACTCAGAAATTGAAATTCTACTTATGATGAGATGATAAGAAATTAAACAGCATTCATAAGTGGCAAACTAATAGTTTGAGTTTTATTTGTTTTCTGTGTCCGAGTACAATCTTAAATAAAGTTAAATGACAAATGAAATTTTTGCATTTAATCACAGATTAAGATTGGCAAGGCGATAAAACTTTCTTGGTCCATGTAATCATGGAAGAAAGAGATATCAATTGGCTGGTTTAAGTGCCTGTTATTTTCCACTGGCATTATTGATTGATTGATTGATTGAATGAATTGGTTTCAATGGGTTTTCAAATCATTCTTATGTCTGCTGTTGTGGAGTGAAGTCATATCTGACTAGTGTTCCAAATTTTTAACCCACCCTTCCCTCCCATAGTATATGTTTAAGTTTATTAGTAGGAGAATAGGTATTTATAGTAGATTTTGTTATAAAAAGGGCAATCAAAAGTAATGATAGTGAAGTTTGGTATACCAAGTCATCGTATTTCGCTAAAGAAATTAAAATCCTTTTAATGAGATTGCCTCTTTTAATTTACTTTTAATTAATAAAGATTTGAATATAGAATATATATAGAATATGGCTGTTATGAATACACAACTTATACTTGATAGCCGTAGGTATTGGCATAAGAAATATGCCAGCCGTATTCGGTATTTGGCTGTAAAATTATTATTATTATTATTATTCATTTAAAACATTTTGAGAGTATTGGGCTAAAGAAAGATATCAGTTATACAAATGTTATTGATTGTTGCGAATATATAAGGGATACGCATATAATTAAATTCCTAAATAAATGGAGGGATTTAACTAAAGAATATTATCAGCATTATCAAACAAAGTGGTAGCTGAGAGAGAAAAATTATAACCATACTTTTAATTTCTCAATATACCTACCATAATATCATGAAGATATTTAACTGATGAGGAGATATTCAATTGTAGCCGTACAATTGAATTGAATATCTAAGATTATACTTACCTTATGAAGGTATTTGAGAATTTGGCTATTTAGAAATATACCTAAGTATGATGGTATTAATGGTTTGTATTGATTGATTGCAGCCTTAGGCAGGTATTTGGCGGCTAAAGTATAATAGCCTTATGCAGGTATTTGACTATTTAAAGATATACCAAAGTATGATGGTATTATTGTTTGTATTGTTTGATAGCAGCCTTTAGAAGGTATTTGACTGTTAAAGTATATTAGCCTTAGGCAGGTATTTGGCTATTTAGAGATATACCAGAGTTTGATGGTATTAATTGTTTGTATTGTTTGATATCAGCCTTAAGCATATATTTGGCTGCTAAAGTATAATAGCATTATGAAGAATTTGGCTAAGTAGAAATATATCAAAGTATGATGGTATTTTTTGATATGATTGTTTGTGTAATTGTTTGTTTGTTTGATAGCAGCCTTATTTGGCTGCTTAAGTATATGGCTAATTAGAAATATAACAAAGTATGATGGGTTGTTTAATTGTTTAGGATTTGACTGTTAAATTATATATCTGCTTATGATGGTATTTAGCTTTCAAGTGGATTTAGCTAAGGAAAATCATCAGCCTTATGTACGTATTTGCCTGATGAGAAAATATCATTTAGTGGATTTGAAATGAAAATATTTTCCCTGGTTGGATGCCTTAAGCATATATTTGGCTGCTAAAGTATAATAGCATTATGAAGATATTTGGCTAAGTAGAAATATATCAAAGTATGATGGTATTTTTTGATAGGATTGTTTGTGTAATTGTTTGTTTGTTTGATAGCAGCCTTATTTGGCTGCTTTAAGTATATGGCTATTTAGAAATATAACAAAGTATGATGGTTTGTTTAATTGTTTAGGATTTGGCTGTTAAATTATATATCTGCTTATGATGGTATTTAGCTTTCAAGTGGATTTAGCTAAGGAAAATCATCAGCCTTATGTTCAGATTTGCCTGATGAGAAAATATCATTTAGTGGATTTGAAATGAAAATATTTTCCTGGTTGGGTGTGGAATAAATACATCAGCCTTATGAACGTATTTGGTTGAGAGGGTGTGAAAGTTGAAAGTGGGGAAGTTAAAGTCAAATTTTGTCTGGATCAATACTCCCCTAAAAAATTGGCTTTTATTTTTTCAGCCAAAAGTTGATCAATAATATAACATTGTAATTCAATTCACTCAGAAATTGAAATTCTACTTATGATGAGATGATAAGAAATTAAACAGCATTCATAAGTGGCAAACTAATAGTTTGAGTTTTATTTGTTTTCTGTGTCCGAGTACAATCTTAATCATATACTAATTCCGCCATGCCCAAACATATTTTATATATGAAATCGTGTAAAAACAGACCACTTGTAAATTGGAACCCCAAATTCCAATCAAAAATAAAAACAACTTTGTTGTCAAATACACTAGGCCTATACATTGTATTACAGGAATTTAATAGATGGTGCATTTTAATAAATAAATAGATTAACACGGATAACGGACGAGAAATATTTGGCAATACCGGATTTACCACAGAGCCAGTGGATAAAGAAATTAATTAAAATTAAAACAAATTAAATAGAAAATAAAAGCAAGGACATTTGGTGAAGTATTGTTTTAGAATGCGAAGGAGTCCTAAATGTTACCCAGGCCCAGGACACTGATTAATGTAAATTCGACCCATAGTTATTTTGTCTACTTTTGCCAGCATTCAACCTGTTCAATGTAATTTATGCCTATTTTCAATAAAATTCAAATCTGACGTCACGGTAGGCCTATCAACGTTGTATCGTGCACAAATTATGATTCGAGACTATTTCATTTGACACGGTTGTATGGATTTCAAAAGATCGGTCCTATAATAGATATCGAATAGAGAATTACAGCAGGAGGCTTTGAGGATGCCGTAATCCTCTTGATAATCAACCAATCAGAGAGACATATTTCAGAAATATGTTCGTATAGTTGAAACTCTTTCAATATTTTAAGTAATCGCGTTTCACATTTAGCAGCACTTTGGCTTGCAATAAAGCCACGAAGGGACGGTAATGCTAATATACGATTTCAGTCAAATATTGATGCAAATATACGATTTCGGTCAACTATTTGGCTATTCTTTGCCCAAAATTATGAAATGTTTATTAATATTAGTAACAACTCTTAGGAGGGTTTTCGAGTAATTTTAACGAAATAATGAGGTAAAATAAAAGAAAGCCCACTTACAATTTTGGACGCTTAACTGTGGTGTTTTGGACGCTTAACTGATTAGACCAAATATCTGCCTCTGACTGAAAAAAAAAATGTTTTCCATGCTGATTTGTTTTTGTAACTTGAGTATATCATTTCAAAAAGAAAGAAATAAAGGCGGATATTACTTTTTAAAATCTCAACGCATTACTATTTAATAATAGGCCTATAATTAATGAAAAAGTATAGAAGGCGTTGCATCCGGGTCTACAGGCCTATAAATAATACTTAAGAAACTGACTAAATCAATATATGACTAAATATAAATTAATCTCTAAATCAATTAATCAATCAGTAATCAATCAATCAATAAATAAATAAATAAACAAATAGGCCTAAATAAATGAACCTATAAATAAATAAATAAGAACTGAATGTGCCATTTATATTATTATTACAATTTTAATATTTTTTATATTAATATCAGTATTAATATTATTAACTTTAAAGGTGCCCATTGATTATATAATAATTCAAGTACAGTTGAATACAAGAAGACATAAAAGATGTTCATCATTCCGTGTACACGAACACTGCACTAAATTTACCACTCTTAGAAATTTGGCAACTCCGTATCAATTAAGCAACCAATGATTGTGGCAAAATATATATTTTCCCGGTACATACTTTTTATTGTACGTGCAATACTTTCTGGCGTCACGAAAAATATTGTACATACAATATTGTACGTACAATACGGAGTCTGAAGCGCACTTAAAGTTCAGACATGGTCGAACCGCCATCACAGCCACCACAACCAAACCGGTTTAAGGGGGTACTACACCCCTGCCCAATTTTGTGCCTATTTTTGCATTTTTCTCAAAAATTATAACGCATTGGTGACAAGTAAGATATTTATATTATAGGGGCAAGGACTACAACTACTGCACTGAAAATTTTATTTCAACACAGACAACAGTTGTGGAGTTATAGTCAAAAATGAGGGAAACCAATATTTGATCAATAAATCAATAACTACTTGCCTTGAGTTGCTGAATTTTCAGTGCAGTAGTTGTAGTCCTTGCCCCTATAATATACATATCTTAATTGTCACCAATGCACTATAATTTTTGAGAAAAATGCAAAAATAGGCAAAAAATTGGCCAGGGGTGTAGTACCCCCTTAATTCATCAAAGTTAAAAACCAGGATTTTTTGTAGGGATTTTTCCAAAAGCAGACCTGTACAAGAAAAATCTTCATTCTAACCCCAAACAGACCTTTTACCCTCTCTATAATTTAGTGTTTGGAACCTAACTTTATACAAATTTCACAGAGATTTATTTATTTATCTAAAATGTTAAAATGTTGACATTATTTCGTCAATTATCAATTTTGATTCTTGCACTCCCAGGCCAACCCACATGTACCACCATAAAAGGCACTGCTGCCACCAGTGCTTCCAATATTAGACCAACATTATACTAGCCACCCCCCCCCCCTTTCATGTACACAACTACCCCTTTTTTAAAGTCCTACAAGTACAAGATTACACCAAAAAATTACCCCTTTATCAAACAGTATACCAAATGACCTCTTTTTCTAAATTTATACCCAATGACCCCTTTTCTTTCATTTGTTCATACCCAATTACCCCTTTTTTACACAACATTTCAAGGCAATAGGCCCCTACTTCCAGAAGCCGGTATTCACTTTCGCTGGGGTAACTGAATGGGCCTATCAATAACTGGTTTGCAAGACAATGTTTTTTTTTTATCATGTTTATAGTGATCAAAGCTCTCCGACCTTTCTATGAATACTTCAAGAGGGCAGTATTTATATTTCAATTATAAAGAGACAACTGGTGACTTGGGTGTCTGACATCAAATAAACCTTTGGAGCTATACAGAGACTGAGACTGGCTTAATTACTGCCTTTGGTGCATGAGCAGTTGAGCACATTGCACTTGAGCTCTGGGGGGGCTTGAGGAAAATGCAAGGTGTGTCCAAGGGGATTTACCCATGAGAATTGACTTTTGTTAAATTTTTTTTAATTCCCTGTACTTGGGACTGATGTGGGAAAAAGACACATGACAGAGATGTAAGCCACGAAAAAACTCCTGTGAAATGCATGAAAATGCCTGAAAAAGAACCAAACCAAAACAAACCCAAGAGGTTTCCCAAAAACTTACATCTCTGGTACAAAGACAAAACCACCAGCCCCCTGTACTTGGGACTGATGTGGGAAAAAGACACATGACAGAGATGTAAGCCACGAAAAAACTCCTGTGAAATGCATGAAAATGCCTGAAAAAGAACCAAACCAAAACAAACCCAGGAGGTTTCCCAAAAACTTACATCTCTGGTACAAAGACAAAAACCACCAGCCCCCTGCTCTTAATCAACTACTGTTCATACAATCAAATCACACATCATGGAAGTTATTTCAAATTAAAATACATGGAGATGATCTGTGTCCAGTAGAAAGAGAATGCACAAGGCAAGAAGCATGTACAGCCAAAGAGTTGGCAAATGACAGACACAGATCAACCCAATAGTTGCATTGACATAATCAAACAACAAAATCATGAAGAGGAAACATTATTCATAAGAAAACAACACATAATTAGTTGTACACAGTAAAAAAGAAGTGAAATCTCTAATATCAGACAAACCCAAACCCAAACAAAAACAAAAACAGGTCTACATTTCCGAAAATCCAAACACCTGGATGCCATTAATTATCGCTGCCCACCCAGTTAATTATTTTCCATTATTTGTGGGCAAAAATAAATTCAATTGCCCACCCAGTAAATTATCCTTTTATTTACCTCCCTGCAGGAGGGACAACCCCCTACAGTCGGCAAAATGACCCATTTTTGTTCTCTTTTGCCACTCTTTGACAATTCGAGCCGAATGTCCCTCCCCCTAAATTTCAAGAAGAATTGACGCTAGGGGGGGTCTGATGTTGTGCCCCTCTCTCAATTAGAAAAGTTGGTGGACGAGACATATCCCCTGTCCCCTTCCATCGTCCTGAATTGACGTCCTTGCCAGTTTCTGATTTTGAAGGCCCACACTGAAAGGTTAGGCCTATGTTATGACGCTATTTTCTTTCTATTTTGAGTAACATAGTTTCAGTACAAAGTTTTCGTGAGCACAGACATTGACTGTTTAACGGAATAGCGCGATAGACACCCATATATGCTGATTGAAGAACGCGACAGTGGGATGTTTCTCACTACTTACCAGTAAGGTTTTTTTGCAGAATGATCATCGAGATTCTTGCTGGATGACATAGGCCCCCGGGCATAGGCCTAATTGATGCGATTTGTCCATTATTTTTCCTCAACTCTGACTTCTCATGGTTGCATGAAGACCAGGAACATTGCTAGAAATGTGCCAGCATGGCCTGTATCACAACGACAAAACAAGTGGCCTCCTCCCCGTGATCCTCACAAGAGCTCTTGATCCTCACTGCCATCGGCATCGGAGAAGATCGGGCCTCTGAGACCGGGCTGAGATCGGACCGTGAGGTCTGCACGCACGTTTATGAACGCCGCACCGCTCCACGACAACGGCTTGAACGTCGTAGTATGGGTCTCAAAATCAAAGAAAAACTTCAGATGCAAGCGCCAGTCGGAAAACCAATTCTTGGAACAATAAATCATCATGATTTTACGTGTAATATCAAGTCAATCTTATTTACAGTACTCCCTGATCAAGTCATTGGTTTTTAACTTTGCGACTGGATGTGAAGACTAATCAACCAACAAGCGTAAAGTAAGTCCAAATTTTATTTAGTAGTACGCTAAAGACGCTATGTGCCAGGGGTGTCTGTTGCCATTTCTGCTCAGACTGCTAAATCAGGTCTGATTTCCTTGAAATTGACCACAGATGAATTGACGAAATAATTTCCTTGAAATTGACAAAATAATTTCCTTGAAATTGGCGAAATAATTTCCTTGAAATTGACGAAATAATTGGGATAAAATGAGCATTTTTACATTTTTCTTCAGAAAAAATAAAAAGTGATCTTTGAGAACAAGGTTAATTTTGCAAGGGGTCAACTGAAAAACAACAACTTGCCAGTGAGCCTACAGCGAAGATCAATTTTTTTCCTTCATGGAATGTAAGTTGCCAGTTTGGTCAGGCTATTTTTAGCCCCTAGGGCACCACCCTTAAAAATATAAAAATATCTTTCAGTGCAACTTCATGATTTTTCACATGACGGAAAAGGAAAAGGAGATCTAAGAAAAAGAAAAGAAACGTTGCAGAGAAAAAGAAAGAAGACGGGCGGAGAAAAGAAAGATGAAAATGGGCGGTGGTAGGCTTAAAACAGAAGGAAAAAGGAAAAACAGAAGAAAAAATACCCGGAAAAAATAGAAGAGAGGAAAAAAAGAAACAGAAAACACTAAGTGCCGCAGAAGAACAAAAAGTGGGATAAAAAATACAGAAAAGAAGGAAAACCATAGGCGTAGATCCGATCCCGGGGGATGGGGGGTAAACCCCCCCCCCAATATTGCCAAGGGATGATTCATACAATCATTTCCCCAATGTTGACGCCTGTGTGTTGGTTTCTGAAAAATTAGCCTCATGTTTGGCCATTTTATGCCCAAAAGTGCAATTTTTTCGGGCTTCAGGCTTATTTATTCCATTTTTGCACCATATTTCAACCGACAGTTTTATAGCTTCAAAATGGCAAAATTTTTCGCGCACTTGTAGGCCTACCATGAACTTATTATGTCGCCAAAAGGTGGCTGACTTCAAGGCCTCATCCATCCCCCAATATCAAAAAGAAATCTACGCCACTGAGGAAAACGGTCCGTAGGCAGTATACAAATAGTTCATGAGTTTTCAAGGGGATAACACTTTTTGGTATGCTTTGGTGGGGCGGCAGGGAGAGGCTTTGCCTAGGGCGGCAAAATCCCTAGGAACGGCCCTGTATAATACGGTAGGTCCTAGGCATATATCGGGTTTTTTTAGGCCCGAGCTTTAAAAATGGCTTAGGCCTAATTGGACGATGCATGTGAGTATTTTCACCCATGATTGGGATGAAAAAGGCTTTATGTGACATTATGTGCACGCGTATCGCGCAAAAATTTTGTATTTTACAATATTTTGGCCCATCTTTCTTGACTCCCCTTTAGTCACATCACAAAAATTTTTGACCCCCTTGTTGGAAAGTCTTTTTTTTTTGGCCCCTGGAATTTCCAGCCCCCACAAGGCATTTATGAACGTTCCCTAAAAGGAAGCTAAAAAGCGGGCTAAAAAGTTGGTTTGAGTCTAGTCCTGGGGGGGGGGGTCATCATTAAATTCCCGTAGATACCGGGGTACCGGGCTACATTGCTAATAAAAGAGCGTTTACAAATTGATATGGTGCATGGTGGCCATAATTATTTCGTTCCTTCGAGCCAGGGCTGCTTCGAGCTTCGCTCTGAGCTCTGTTAGTATGGTCATCCTTCCATTTTATTGATCAATTAATTATTCAATTCATTGTACCATCGAGCTACTAATTTTTAGTAGCTCGATGATTGTACTGTGTACCATATAATTGATTTTGTCATGGAAAATAAACCGGGCAAATAAAATCGGACTCTGAATCGGGTATTTTAAACCGAGTCCACTGGGGGAAAAATACTTAGGCTACAGAAAAAAGCAGGTCAATGTAGGTCACTGTTAGGTCACATTGAGGTCAACTTTGTTACAGCTCATCTGGAAGAGTTTACGTGGACTTGCGTATGTTTTTCTTTGGCCACTTGTGGCGATAATATTTTGTTTTGGTGGATAGGTAAGTATGAATTAGGTTGATTTATATAATGTATTAAAACTGGCATAACATTTTCACAGATATTACGATCAGTAACTTTGAAAACTACCCCAGAAAGTTAGGCCAAACTATCATGAGTTGTCCATTTATCTTTTATGATCATACATAATCATAGACTGCGGAACTCAGTCCTCAATGATAGTCAGTCATTTATCTTTTGGTCGTTATATGACTAACATAATCATAATAATGTATGCCATATGTGGGAAATACTACCAATACAATGAATACAAGATACAACAAAGATAAGCCACTCTGTGTTCTCATTTTGCAACTAAAACAGGCTTCTCATAAAGCTTAAATTTGCGGGCCATTATGCTGGCCATCCATGGATTTGAAACATGGCGGACATACCAAGCACCCTCACTACGTTCGGGTCTGTGAGGGTGCTCGACCAGGCATAATGTCTGGGTTTAATGTACAGTTGGTAAGCTTTATTAGACTTGCTTGCCAGTCCTATATACGCCGTACCTATGTATATTAAGGACTGGCTTACGCCATTTTGGATATCAATGGGAAATACACACTTAACGATTTGCGCCGGTTAGAAACTTGAAAAAAAATCTTAAAAATTTTATCAATGTACCAACCTTATTGTGCTTGCTAATTTAAGACTCGGTTAAAACAAAATCAAGGATCGAATGCATTTTAGTGTCCAAAAAGTTTTTCCTAGTTTTGTGGCTATGAATTTCGTGTCTTTTACAAAAGTATTCCTTAAATATGTTTGGCAAGTCATCATTAATATGTTTGTACATAAGTACACCAAGTTCCAATTTATAAGATTCATATACATTCAATATATTTAGATCAATGAATAATGGTCTGCTATGGTGCCTAAAACTAGTTTTACATATATTCCTTACAGCACGTTTTTGAAGTTTAAAAATTCGATCCATACCCTGTGAATACCCTGTGAAAGATTAAACCTGAAGTGCTTTAATTACAATAAAATGTAACAATAAAACCGGGTCTCCCTGGCCAGGATTATGGCCTTTCACTTTTTCAGTTTCCCACGCATTTGAATGGGAATTCCCAATGTTTGGTGAGCATATTTCTCCAATATTTTGAGAAGTTGATGTCGAATGTTCTATTCTATATTGTTATGTTTGGCAAATCAGTTGAGTCCCAACCTAGTTCGCAACACAAACTTAAATAATGGGCAAAACAGACACATCATTTATCGGTATGACATTTTCGTATTGGTGCTGCCCTATCTAAGTTTGCACTGAAGTGCCATCTCAGTTTTGGTGCGCCGATGTGGATCATGTGTTAAAGAATTTTTATTTATTCTGGATAAATAATGGGGTATTAATTACAATTACAAGCATAAGAGTTTAGACAAGAAGTACAAGAAGCTGTGTAATTAATATTATGACAAACATGCAACTATTTTAGCTACAGGAGCCTTGTATTTTTTAGTGCAACGTTGCACTAGCTTTTTGTATACACTTCATCCCATACCGTTGTGCAGAGCTACTGACCCATTCCATGTCAACTCCAGGGATGTGCACCGCAGCACCTCTTCAATTTTTTTTTTCTTTTTCTGTGTGATGGTAGATATTGATGAGAAAGAAAAATCCCAAAATTTGAGCTTCATACTCCATTTCGCTTTTCCTGTGGCATCAATTTAAAATTTAGGGGTCAGCGTAAAAATGTGTCGCAACGCTTGAAAGACAACGTTGGGGAGTCCATAAATGTATAAAGGAACCCTTTACAACTTTGAAAAGTATGTATCCTGGGGTACTTATTTGTGTAGAATTCAAATCTGGCATCAGAAAACTTGTAACTTTTACTTCCGCGTTTTTTTAATTAATGTGTTGTTGATGCTATAAAGCTAAAACACGCACTGCCACAAATAATACAAAAAAAGTTGACATGCTGTATTGAATCCATTAATAAATTTACTCTGGGGGTTTCTTTCATGGGGTTCATTGATTTGCGTGGGCTGGCACTCGCTAATTGGGAAATGTGCATATATGCAGTCCCCACTACCATGATCCTAGCACAAAAGACACCCATATGGTAAAGGACGCGAAGGTGGGGGTGTTCCTCACTACAATATTTTGCAGTAAACCTTTGACGAGCATGTAGTATGTACTACCGTGATGTTGATAAGTCAGTGCTAAAAACTCGTATGGCGCAAAGTTCATTCATATATGTCCACTCGATAACAGCTGATAGCCTCAGCAGCCAATCAGAGGCAAGTATGTTTAACAGTAGATATGCGATGTAGGCCTATGCTTAAATACGCTCTCTTCAAAGGTTTACTGCAAAATATTCAAGGCCAGATGTGGCACAATCCCTATGCATGTCCATACCACTGCACTGCATGACTGATCACCAATCACCATGATTATGACATGTATAATGGTTATGCCTGGTCAAGCTCCCTCAAATATGCTTGGTACATATGGTCATGTTTTTTGAGGTGGGCACCAAAAAAAGGTGGAGCTGTCACATTTTCCATTTTTTTTTCTTTTCTTATTCCTATATTTTTGTTAAAATCCATCATGAAGAGATGGTTTTGGTCTTATTTTGAAGATAAATTATTAATTTAATGAAAAAATAACAAATACAGTTGAACAAATGTATTAATTAATTACAACTGCTTAATTAAGTTAATTAGTCAGGGGTGGAGCCGGTAGAGGAGAAGCCGGTAGAGGAGGAGCTCTGTGTAATTCCAATGGGAATTTGGTGTTCATTAATCAAATTTGTTCACTTTGTTGCCTAGTAGAAGTAAAACTGCAGTTGCATAATGTTAATCTGACTTTTTAACTTTCTATAATTATAATTGCCCAGGTAATCGTAATAAATTTATAAATAATTAAGGATTTAATGAGCTGAAGTTCAATTAATGCAGTGGAATGTGTGTCATGCAATACAATGGACTTTAAATTTTGCATTCATAAAAAAGGAATGAAAATAAATTTCATCTATCATAAATAGATCTTTTGGTTTTAAATTGTTTAAATTCTCAAAAGGAGATTATTACAGTCAAAGGATTTAATCTGACGACATATTGATCTCTAGTTATTGTTAGTTTATTGATGTAGGTCTATTGTGCATGTATATGCCTACATGTAGGCCTACATGTACCATTGTGACAAATTATTCACTGTATATTGATTTTTGGAACACCCTATGGGAACAGGGTTGCCAAACCCGCGATTTGGTAGCCCAATTGGGCGACTTTTGAAGATTTTTCCCGCGACTTTTGACAATTTCCGGTCCCATAGAAACCAATGGTTAAGAAAAAAAAAATTGGGCGACTTTTTCAACATTGGCTCCCATGACTTCCGCTAGTTTCCTGCCCCATAGAAACCAATGGTAAAGAGAAAAATTGGGCGACTTTTCGATTATTTGACCCGCGATTCGGGCTGAAATCTTTTGGCAACCCTGTATGGGAATTAGATATTTAAATGTGATATTATAGCAATTCTTTAACTATTTTGAATACATTTTTCAAATTTAAAGTGTATTTGCTTTCAATTAATGGCACTTAAGGAAATTTTACATTAAATTAAGCAATTTAAAATACAACTTTTTTCACACCCTGTATAACACAATGGGTTTAACAAATATAGTGCAACTGCAAACTATATATTTTTATGAAAGGACTAATTGTGTACATTCCAAATATCAAGTTCATTTTCCAATTTAATATACTATGTAGAAATATTGGAGTGGTAAAGAAATGTAATTTTTTAGGTATTTCTGAGTGGAATCACCCTGTTTATTTTTTGGCACACCCTGTATATCCAATCAAACTTTACAGATTTGCATTCCTGACAATATATACTTTATAAAAATGTATACTTTTACATAGTTTGGGTGAAAACTTTTAGAAATATAATCAGAAATACAAAAAAGGAGTTGATTTTTGACAAATTGCAAGATGTGACGCAATTGGGTCCCACCTCAAAAAACATGACCATATACGCAATTTGAAATTAAGGTGGCAGCATTCTCTCGGTCAGCATGACATCACTCACAATAGATCGCATTGGTTGTATTTACTGGGATTTGGCTGTTCCATCTTGTGCCCTTGGACACGAAGGGGACATATTACCATTGCACTCAATGGGGTATATATACGCCGCGTAAAATTCAGATGGATTGGCAGCATTCTCTCGGTCTTCATGATGCCACTCATGATAGATCACTTCATCGCATTGGTTGTATTTGCTGGGATTCGCCTGTTTCATCTCGCGCCCTCGGACATGAAAGGGACACATTACCATTGGGGAAATCACAAAACATGTCATAAAATTGATACCTCTGAGTGACATAATTCAAAAAGTCTCTGGTGGAGAATCAAGGCTCTCTACAATCTGAGCCTTATTTTAGAACAGTTGTATAGTTGTCATAAGGAATTTTGAATGCTAAACTTGGAGAGGTTATTGAGGTGGGCTCCTAAGAATGATTTTTTCTACATTTATGGGCCCAGGTATCCCAGTGAATGTACAAATGGTTACTGTGGATCATATTTACACCAGAGGGGTGAGTGGGAGTTTTGACAAATAAATCAACAAAATATTTTGCATTCCCCCTCGCGTCCGCTCAAAATTTTCGGATCCCCTCCTTGTTTACCACTTTTTCTACATTTAAAACTTAACATTCAACCTTATGGTTCAAGTAAAATTTGGATTGATACCATCAACTGTTGAGAAAATGTTGTACAGTGATCACATTCTGTTCTTCTTTTCATCATGATGCATGCTGGTACTATTGGTTTGGTATGTGCCTGACTAATGACCTGCTCACTATATTCTAACCATATGTTTTATTTTGATTCCATTTCACTGCAGGGTTCTTCACATACTAATGTGTGTGCATGTATTAATGCTGAAGTCTTTCTCAACCCTTCCTAGAACCATGTCACTTTCATTCCAATATGCTCCTACCACATAGGGTACTATCCAATGAGGCTTTCACACAATGCCCACGGGCACAGAGACACAACCTGCTGCTAGTAGCCAGACACTGCGTCAACGCCGTGTCAATCCACAAGCCACCACGTTGGACAAACATTCTGAAGAAATGGTGCCGAGAGTGACACAGGAGACAATGTCAGATGGGATAGCAGTGGAGAAAGAGGAATTCCTTCTGCATCAAGTAAAAAGTGATGCAAGAACAGGTGGATCAAATGGTTCACATTCACGGAATGGTGATGTGTTAATTGGAGTGAACAGAACAGACAATAATATCTCATCCAATCGTAGAGAGATGATGATGACGATGATGGAGATGAGGTTATTGTTGAGACTAGTTTATCAGAACCTTTACTGCCACCAACAGAGAGATTAAGAGAAGAAATAGATGAGTCTGAGACTGTCATACCAGAAGAGGGTTCTCTCATGATTGCAGCACAGGTGTTCTTGCCATTTTTGATAGCTGGTTTTGGGACTGTAGGAGCTGGTTTAGTGCTAGATATTGTGCAGGTAGGCCAAGTTATCTTTTAGTATTAATTAATGTCATTGATGTTAAAAGATATATTTTGAAAAACTGTTTGTATTTATCTCAGGTTCAGATTTGGATGCATCATTTGTGTAAGATGTTCATAAGTTAGACTCTATTCAGGAATTAAGCAGCTTACAAATTAAAGCTGTGTGATCTTTCAATAGGAAAAAATTATGTAATAGTCTAATTCCATGAAGTTTTACATGAAAGATAAACCCAGATTCACTGAGATTGGGTCAACTGTACTTGTATAATCTTCTCTGTTACAATATATTACTAGTACTTAATATCAGAGAATATGATATAATCCGATTACCACAGTTAATCTTTATACACTTTTCTTTGTTTGGGGTACTTAAAACACACTTGAATCTTCCTTTAGGCTGCGATCACATAGAAGTATATGGTATACGGTATAGAGGGTATGCAATACGACGTCACTCATGACAGAGTCATCCTCATTTAAATAAAATTCTGTCCTCCATAAGGTACCACGGGGAAATTCGCATGATAATACGAAAAAACGTGTGATAGGTATGAATGGTTGTGGAATCGATCTAGAGACCTGCCCCTCTGTCATCTTAAGTTATCTCTGAACTGTCCTCCAGCATGGCTGTCATTTCAATTGTTATACCGTTCCGGTTGGTTTATTGCATACACTCTATTCGCTATACGAAATACGCTCATTCGATCAGGCTGAGTTCATATAGGACATATTACATGTATGTGAACTCAGCCTGATCGAATGAGCGTATTTCGTATTGCGATTAGGGAGTATAGGCATGATAGGTCAGTTTACCAATTTTCTTCGTCTAATCAAATGCTTGTAACTTTGCTTCTTGAGGTCACATTGCATTCAATGAGGTGTCATAATGTGCAGAATTAGATAGTACATCTATTTAAAACGAATGAATTTACCCACATATGGTTTAGTTTTAAAATTAGGACGGTATACGCTGCACTAAAATCGAACACGCACGATTCCCACTTATTCCCACTATACTACAATACGCAGGTATACACCTTTTTCGAATAGTGCCCTCTTATGTGACCCGGTACCATGAAATTGCTCGATTTAAGCTATACGCGTACACCTGCAAAACGTGCACCGTATACCCGAATAGTATACTTCTATGTGATCGTAGCCTTATGTGACCCGGTACTATAAAATTGCCTTGCTCGATTTAAGCTATACGCGTGCACCTGCAAAACGTGCACCGTATACCCGAATACAGTATACTTCTATGTGAACGCAGCCTTACAGCAATCTGTTCATCCACCACACGCTCAACTGATTCAGTAGTTTTCTTAGTGGAGAAAATATTCCACACACGGAAGTACATCATTAAATTCACAATCTAGCAGTCAAATCATGCCCTTTTCCTTATAAAAAATAACCAGGGTTACCAAGATTTCTAAACAAGTGAAAAAGCATTATGTAATGCAATTCACATAAAAATAAAACTGGGGGTCTTTGTTGCCTGTCAGCAGCAGAGAGTGATACCACTATTTCTGGATTCAAAATATAACATGGAAAACCTACACTTGCTATAGAAAAATTATTTAATTTGTGTACATCGTGGAACATACTCTTTGCGTGGCTGTGCGTAGTAAGCTGTTGTACGCAGATAACCTCGCATATGATGGACGCGTAGAGTAGCGATGTACACAAATTAAATAATTTTTCTATAGAAGAAGCAAAGACATTGTAAACACATAACAAAAGACCAGTAATCTGCTTGGCCGATTTTGCGTCAAAAAGTGATTGACACAGAGGTACCCTCATCAAAGCCCAGCGTAACAAGATACCAACATCAATTGAAGCAAGAGAATGCTATACTTCTCTGGAAACTAGTGTAATGGGATCTTAATAACCAGTATTTTCAATTTGTTTTTTCTCCATAGCATTGGCCAGTATACAAAGAAGTGACAGAGGTGTTCATATTAGTGCCTGCATTACTGGGATTAAAAGGAAATTTGGAGATGACATTAGCATCGAGGTTATCTACAGCAGTAAGTTAACACTCATGCTATGTGCTTCATAAAGGCACATAGCTGGCTTTGCTTAGCCAGAAAGACTAGAGATCTCATTTTACCATGAGTCTTCATATTATTTTGGCACATTTTTCTGCAGGGTATCCCTTCTTCACCCACACCCCTCTGGGTGCACCAAATCTTGCTAATTGTAAAATAATCATGCAAACAATAAGAGACTAGTACACCTGGATTGGTTTGAAGACATAAAGTTTGTTTCAGTGGTATCATTTGTAAAATATTGCATACAATCTATTCAGAGTTACGGTGATGGGGATTATATGGGTGATCACAAATGTACATGTGTGAAAGTCTAATATACAATTTAAAGTCTTTCCTTCAATTTTCTGTTCTGTACCTTGAATGTCTTTGTAATCAAAACTCATTAGTTTATTACATGAATCTGGGTTCTGTACATGTCTGTTTGTACATAATTGTTTAAAATATTCAAAACTTTCAAATCAATACAAATATTGGAAAAGGTTTATGATTAAAATTCACAACTTTTTTAATTACAGATTTGCATAGCTTTCACAAATTATATAATGATTATATTAATGCTACAACAGGTGATGTAAGACAAAACCATACCAATAGTTAATAGAAATTGTGCATATTTATGAAAAATGAAAATGCAATAATTTCTGTTCAAATAATTAATTTTACATTTATGATTGTGAGGTATTAAATTGCTTGATACAAACTAGTATTATAAATTATTCAATGAATATTCTGTTTTAGTTGTCAATTGTGTGAAAAGATTTGTTTGAAAATTGGGTGATAAAATTTCACTTAATTATTGTTAAACTTTGTCATAATTCTTATAATCAGATACAATTTTGGGATTTTAATTTGCCAATTTGACTTTTAAGCCACGAAATACATAAATTTGCAATCCATTCAGGGAGGCATAATTTTCAAAATTATTATTGAGCATAAGAGTGGCAGATAAGAGAAAGATTAATGGTATGAGATACTAGTTTCTATTTTACTGTGTTGGTTTTATTAAATTGACTGCTTTTGTTCATACTTTCAAATAAAAAGCAAAACAAGCATAACATATGGTTATATTTGTAGGCTGACGTGTAAAACATGTACCATACGGTATGGTATGTAGAGTAATAAAATGTTATGTACATCATATTACAGTTATTTGTGAATAAAATTGTAATTAATCCTAGAAAAAATTAAAATACCTGTAATGTGGGTTCTACAGTACTGTCTATCAGATTGACATCACTGAAGATATTATAACAAAAACAGTAATATAACAAAATTGTAGTAGCTGTTTTGAAGAGCATGACTACATCAATGAAGGACAGTGGTGATGATCAACATGACTACATTAATGAAGGACAGTGGTGATGATCAACATGACTACATTAATGAAGGACAGCGGTGATGATCAACATGACTACATTAATGAAGGACAGTGGTGATGATCAACATGACTACATTAATGAAGGACAGTGGTGAGGATCAACATGACTACATTAATGAAGGACAGTGGTGATGATCAACATGACTACATTAATGAAGGACAGTGGTGATGATCAACATGACTACATTAATGAAGGACAGTGGTGATGATCAACATGACTACATTAATGAAGGACAGTGGTGATGATCAACAGAGCACAAAAAACTGGTAAAGGCATGGAGGACACCCCTTTCCGCAACAATGAACAATAATAATGCTAAAGTCTACTCTGGTCACGGTCTCAAGGCAAAATGAATGGAAAACATGAATATTACATATATGTAAACTATGTGAAACAAGCTTTGGATCACAAAAGACACTTTTATAAACAATTTGATTATGTGGAGCAATAAAGTCAAAACAATGTTTAGGCTGATCAAGTGGTAAATAGCGAATACACGCGCCGATTTGCCACATAATGTGGGACCTCCCGTGAAGATTAATAAACGAGAGAGTCACTACAGAAAACAGTTTAAAGTTTATCTAGATCGCTTAGGCTCCGAATTGTAATGCGTTTGTTGTTGACTAGACAGACGATCCTGCCGTCCTGTGACCAAACTGTGGCGACGGCATTACACGATTTGGTTGCTCTTAGTAGGTCCATCCTGTGTTTAGTAAGGCTCTCCGTTATGATGACTTTGGTGCCCTTTGCTTTTCTCATAGAAAACGTCGGAGCGCTTCTTGTTAGACACAAATTTAACTATTATGGGCCTAGGTTTAGGATTCCCGATCAATGTCATTGATTGATATAGCGTCCTTTAGGCTATTACTTATTACCTTGATAGCTTTATCATCTGTGTTTTCTTTCTCAGTTTCGGATATACTGTGTATTACCAAACAGTTCCATCTTTAATATTGTTCTTGGTCGTCAAACTTAGATTCTAGATTTAGTACCTTTTGTTCCAGCGCCATGTTGGTTTTTTTGTTGGTTTCCAGTTGCTTTTCCAGCTGGTCGCAGTCATGCTTTAGTGATTGGTAGAGATCTTGTTTTACTTTTCCACTAATGGAATATGAGACCTTCTCTATGAAAGTGGCGTCTCGGCATATTTCCTTGGATATCTGGGAAATGAGCACATTGTCTTTCATAAACTCTTTCAGTATAGCATTTGATACTGCATCTGATATGGATTTCATGAGAGTAGAGTCGGCCTTCAACATACCCAAACTTAACTTACTACCAGACTTTTTTGAAGTTTCATCCATATCATGAACAATTATAAGCAAAGTACATTGTAACTGTTGATAAGATACGGCCAAAAAACGGTCAGAAAATGGTTTAAAACTATTTTTGTGGACACCAGATGACTACGTGTCCACCATTTATCTTGACCTCTTTTCCATTTATTAATTAGAGTCTTGTATTTTTTTCATCAGGCTAATGTTGGCAATATGGATGTGAAGAAGGAACAGTGGAAGATGATTGAAGGCAATATGGCATTAACACAGGTATGCAATAACAATCACATTGACAATTGACAAAAAAAACCTGATTACTCGAGCTACATCTCTGTAACCCTCACTCACAACATTTGCATGCATGTGATCATTTCCTGCTGTATTCTACATGTATTTCTTATTCAGTGGGTGCATCTTGTACAGAATTCACATAATTTGATTGGTTTTCTGGTGTATACTATCTCATGGCTAGGCTGGCCAATATTTTTATCGTAGCTGGCATCCACTACTCAAAATATTGGCCAGCCCATCCATTATGACACGATATTGGATAGGCAAAAGACAAAATCCTATCTTTTATTCTCTAAATAACAATTTGTGGGAGTGAATTGTAAGATGCATGAAAACCACAAGAATTGCTGAAAGTGTTCTTATCACAGACTACTACAGACCATGTATCAACAGTCAAAGTCCCGTGTATTGTATAGTGTGATTTCGCATATTCATGAGGGCCGATTGTTCGATCGCGTGCGTGTCTAACAATCATGCCAGCGCTGCGTGCCTTTGCGTATACGCGATAGAGCGTTGCATGCTTTCGCGATTACGCGATAGACCGTGAAAATGCGCGGAAATTGCGTAGCAGTCTCACCTGTCGCATTTCATGGAACAATCGGCCCTCATTATCGGATGATGCAGAGACTTTGACAGGTGGTACGCTCTCTGTAGTACTCTGTGGTTCTTATGGTATCTGCAAGAAAATGTTTGTCACTTTTCCTACTGCTGCTACTGCCAATTTTGAGGGGATTTGAACTGGTGCCCTTTAGCCCTAGCTTATGAGTACTGTATATTAGATTAGCAACAATTACATGATATAATCAAATTTGATTACAAGATGGCTTAAGTATGCCATCAAATGTCATCAACTTTGGCCATTTGTGTTTAATTTGACCTTACTGATCTCAAGTAACTATTTCACACCATTGAGTTTTTATATTCTATATTGATATAGAATTTATATTTTATGATACAATCAACAAAATTAAATGGTTGTTGTGTTGTTGCCTTAAGATCTACAATACCTGCATCAATGTAGCAATTGTTTCATGTTACCGACAACATTGAAATACAAATCAACACCACAACTTCATTTTGTTATATTGCCAGCAGGATTTCCTGCACACACAACCTTGAATTTCAAAGTATTTAAGGCGATATAATACCCTGATTTTCATCAGTACCCATCTTCTTTTTTTTGTTGCAAATTTATGAAGTATATAAATATGTTCATCATCTCATGTCCTGAACTTATAAAATATCTCTACATACAAAGTGGTTTTAAACCATTTTAGAAAATCATTTTAGCCCTATATATTTTTTTTGTTTACTGTATCCTGGTAACTGAGATGTGTGTTTCATAACAAACCATAATTTATTCTATTGAACATGTCCAAGTAGAATACATGAATAGAATACATTAAATCCTTTGTTATACTATCTATAGAAATGTACTCACTGATTATAACACTGAATAAATTAAATAGGCCTAATCTCTTCCACATAGACAATTTAATACTACGCCATGTATGTATCTTCTATAATGTTTTGTTAGGAAAAGAGATTAAAAAAGGCTATAAGGTCATCAAAGGTCAGGTTATAGGTCAATTGGTTCAGGTCAAATTCAGGCATCAATTTGGAATACATGTGATAGTCTGTGATATCATACATGTCATACTGAGGCATCAATTTTGATATTTTGTCTGTTACTGGATATATAATGGAAATGTGTGAGGTGGATATACTAAAATACCTTGGGGTGTAAATGGTGAGTACAATTTAGATTGCCTAGTTGAGATGGATTGGGCAAATAAATATAAAATAGTTACCAAAATCACAAAAATGAAGCTTACGGAAAACTACCTAATATGGTGGTATAGGTGACAAAAAATACAATCTTTTTCAACATTGCTGTAGTGTGGTTATGGTAACCTGTTACCTATGGCTTAATTAAGTTTCAGTGACATAGTGTCGCAAGTTCAAAATACAAAATATAGCTCGACATTGAAAATAGAAGCATTTTAACCGGTTCGTTTTTTGATAGTTGTGGAGCACCAAGTTCATGAAGTCATAAAAGAAATCAGGGACCACTTATTCCCATTTTACATATCAACATTATTTCCCTAATGTGTTAGCAACACATATCCAAAATTTTAACGAAATCCGTTGATAGTAAAATCACAGCGAAATGACGAACTATGAACTTGGGATCAATTACTTCTGGTTGAACCAGTTCACTTGTGGGTTTGACAGTGTCTTCCTGGACCAGTACGGATCGCATGTGGACTGTGGTAAGCTTACTTACACAAGATAGCATGGAAATTTCGGCACTTTTTAAACGTGTTGGTTGAAAAAAATGGTGTGGGACATCTAATAGAGTAAATACGGTAAGTTATTCTTCCAGACAGTGTGCACTTGATCACTCTGCAAAATAGCAAAGTTTGGCTTTTGGAAATTGATAGGAAAATCAGTTATCATATTTCAAAAGTGACAGATTATTGCTTTTCAAAAGGGATCATTAAGTTGAGGGCTTGCACTTTGCAACAGGTGACAGCTTTACAAATGTTGTTGTTAAAATAACTGATTTGCCTTATTAGGTTGAGTACATGTGTCAAAGCATACTATTTATAGTCAATACTTATTTACTATGATAATATGGTTTTTGTTTTGTTTCTAGTGTCAAGCCATTGTGGTAGGTTTCCTTGCATCACTAGCAGCTGTTATCTTTGGGTGGATACCGGACGGGGAATTCAACATCCATCATGTATTATTACTGTGTGCTAGTAGCCTAGTCACTGCTTCACTAGCAAGTGGTATTCTTGGTAAGTTAGTATTCAACATCCATCATGTATTATTACTGTGTGCTAGTAGCCTAGTCACTGCTTCACTAGCAAGTGGTATTCTGGGTAAGTTAGTATTCAACATCCATCATGTATTATTACTGTGTGCTAGTAGCCTAGTTACTGCTTCACTAGCAAATGGTATTCTGGGTAAGTTAGTATTCAACATCCATCATGTATTATTACTGTGTGCTAGTAGCCTAGTCACTGCTTCACTAGCAAGTGGTATTCTTGGTAAGTTAGTATTCAACATCCATCATGTATTATTACTGTGTGCTAGTAGCCTAGTCACTGCTTCACTAGCAAGTGGTATTCTTGGTAAGTTAGTATTCAACATCCATCATGTATTATTACTGTGTGCTAGTAGCCTAGTTACTGCTTCACTAGCAAGTGGTATTCTGGGTAAGTTAGTATTCAACATCCATCATGTATTATTACTGTGTGCTAGTAGCCTAGTTACTGCTTCACTAGCAAATGGTATTCTGGGTAAGTTAGTATTCAACATCCATCATGTATTATTACTGTGTGCTAGTAGCCTAGTCACTGCTTCACTAGCAAGTGGTATTCTTGGTAAGTTAGTATTCAACATCCATCATGTATTATTACTGTGTGCTAGTAGCCTAGTCACTGCTTCACTAGCAAGTGGTATTCTTGGTAAGTTAGTATTCAACATCCATCATGTATTATTACTGTGTGCTAGTAGCCTAGTTACTGCTTCACTAGCAAGTGGTATTCTTGGTAAGTTAGTATTCAACATCCATCATGTATTATTACTGTGTGCTAGTAGCCTAGTTACTGCTTCACTAGCAAGTGGTATTCTTGGTAAGTTAGTATTCAACATCCATCATGTATTATTACTGTGTGCTAGTAGCCTAGTCACTGCTTCACTAGCAAGTGGTATTCTTGGTAAGTTAGTATTCAACATCCATCATGTATTATTACTGTGTGCTAGTAGCCTAGTCACTGCTTCACTAGCAAGTGGTATTCTTGGTAAGTTAGTATTCAACATCCATCATGTATTATTACTGTGTGCTAGTAGCCTAGTTACTGCTTCACTAGCAAGTGGTATTCTTGGTAAGTTAGTATTCAACATCCATCATGTATTATTACTGTGTGCTAGTAGCCTAGTTACTGCTTCACTAGCAAGTGGTATTCTTGGTAAGTTAGTATTCAACATCCATCATGTATTATTACTGTGTGCTAGTAGCCTAGTCACTGCTTCACTAGCAAGTGGTATTCTTGGTAAGTTAGTATTCAACATCCATCATGTATTATTACTGTGTGCTAGTAGCCGAGTCACTGCTTCACTAGCAAGTGGTATTCTTGGTAAGTTAGTATTCAACATCCATCATGTATTATTACTGTGTGCTAGTAGCCTGGTTACTGCTTCACTAGCAAGTGGTATTCTTGGTAAGTTAGTATTCAACATCCATCATGTATTATTACTGTGTGCTAGTAGCCTGGTTACTGCTTCACTAGCAAGTGGTATTCTTGGTAAGTTAGTATTCAACATCCATCATGTATTATTACTGTGTGCTAGTAGCCTAGTCACTGCTTCACTAGCAAGTGGTATTCTTGGTAAGTTAGTATTCAACATCCATCATGTATTATTACTGTGTGCTAGTAGCCTAGTCACTGCTTCACTAGCAAGTGGTATTCTTGGTAAGTTAGTATTCAACATCCATCATGTATTATTACTGTGTGCTAGTAGCCTAGTCACTGCTTCACTAGCAAGTGGTATTCTTGGTAAGTTAGTATTCAACATCCATCATGTATTATTACTGTGTGCTAGTAGCCTAGTTACTGCTTCACTAGCAAGTGGTATTCTTGGTAAGTTAGTATTCAACATCCATCATGTATTATTACTGTGTGCTAGTAGCCTAGTCACTGCTTCACTAGCAAATGGTATTCTGGGTAAGTCAGTATTCAACATCCATCATGTATTATTACTGTGTGCTAGTAGCCTAGTCACTGCTTCACTAGCAAGTGGTATTCTTGGTAAGTTAGTATTCAACATCCATCATGTATTATTACTGTGTGCTAGTAGCCTAGTTACTGCTTCACTAGCAAGTGGTATTCTTGGTAAGTTAGTATTCAACATCCATCATGTATTATTACTGTGTGCTAGTAGCCTAGTCACTGCTTCACTAGCAAATGGTATTCTTGGTAAGTTAGTATTCAACATCCATCATGTATTATTACTGTGTGCTAGTAGCCTAGTTACTGCTTCACTAGCAAGTGGTATTCTGGGTAAGTTAGTATTCAACATCCATCATGTATTATTACTGTGTGCTAGTAGCCTAGTCACTGCTTCACTAGCAAGTGGTATTCTTGGTAAGTTAGTATTCAACATCCATCATGTATTATTACTGTGTGCTAGTAGCCTAGTTACTGCTTCACTAGCAAGTGGTATTCTTGGTAAGTTAGTATTCAACATCCATCATGTATTATTACTGTGTGCTAGTAGCCTAGTCACTGCTTCACTAGCAAATGGTATTCTTGGTAAGTTAGTATTCAACATCCATCATGTATTATTACTGTGTGCTAGTAGCCTAGTTACTGCTTCACTAGCAAGTGGTATTCTTGGTAAGTTAGTATTCAACATCCATCATGTATTATTACTGTGTGCTAGTAGCCTAGTTACTGCTTCACTAGCAAGTGGTATTCTGGGTAAGTTAGTATTCAACATCCATCATGTATTATTACTGTGTGCTAGTAGCCTAGTCACTGCTTCACTAGCAAGTGGTATTCTTGGTAAGTTAGTATTCAACATCCATCATGTATTATTACTGTGTGCTAGTAGCCTAGTCACTGCTTCACTAGCAAATGGTATTCTTGGTAAGTTAGTATTCAACATCCATCATGTATTATTACTGTGTGCTAGTAGCCTAGTCACTGCTTCACTAGCAAGTGGTATTCTTGGTAAGTTAGTATTCAACATCCATCATGTATTATTACTGTGTGCTAGTAGCCTAGTTACTGCTTCACTAGCAAGTGGTATTCTGGGTAAGTTAGTATTCAACATCCATCATGTATTATTACTGTGTGCTAGTAGCCTAGTTACTGCTTCACTAGCAAGTGGTATTCTTGGTAAGTTAGTATTCAACATCCATCATGTATTATTACTGTGTGCTAGTAGCCTAGTCACTGCTTCACTAGCAAGTGGTATTCTTGGTAAGTTAGTATTCAACATCCATCATGTATTATTACTGTGTGCTAGTAGCCTAGTTACTGCTTCACTAGCAAGTGGTATTCTGGGTAAGTTAGTATTCAACATCCATCATGTATTATTACTGTGTGCTAGTAGCCTAGTTACTGCTTCACTAGCAAGTGGTATTCTTGGTAAGTTAGTATTCAACATCCATCATGTATTATTACTGTGTGCTAGTAGCCTAGTTACTGCTTCACTAGCAAGTGGTATTCTTGGTAAGTTAGTATTCAACATCCATCATGTATTATTACTGTGTGCTAGTAGCCTAGTCACTGCTTCACTAGCAAATGGTATTCTTGGTAAGTTAGTATTCAACATCCATCATGTATTATTACTGTGTGCTAGTAGCCTAGTTACTGCTTCACTAGCAAGTGGTATTCTTGGTAAGTTAGTATTCAACATCCATCATGTATTATTACTGTGTGCTAGTAGCCTAGTTACTGCTTCACTAGCAAGTGGTATTCTGGGTAAGTTAGTATTCAACATCCATCATGTATTATTACTGTGTGCTAGTAGCCTAGTTACTGCTTCACTAGCAAGTGGTATTCTGGGTAAGTTAGTATTCAACATCCATCATGTATTATTACTGTGTGCTAGTAGCCTAGTCACTGCTTCACTAGCAAGTGGTATTCTTGGTAAGTTAGTATTCAACATCCATCATGTATTATTACTGTGTGCTAGTAGCCTAGTTACTGCTTCACTAGCAAGTGGTATTCTTGGTAAGTTAGTATTCAACATCCATCATGTATTATTACTGTGTGCTAGTAGCCTAGTTACTGCTTCACTAGCAAATGGTATTCTTGGTAAGTTAGTATTCAACATCCATCATGTATTATTACTGTGTGCTAGTAGCCTAGTTACTGCTTCACTAGCAAGTGGTATTCTGGGTAAGTTAGTATTCAACATCCATCATGTATTATTACTGTGTGCTAGTAGCCTAGTCACTGCTTCACTAGCAAATGGTATTCTTGGTAAGTTAGTATTCAACATCCATCATGTATTATTACTGTGTGCTAGTAGCCTAGTTACTGCTTCACTAGCAAGTGGTATTCTTGGTAAGTTAGTATTCAACATCCATCATGTATTATTACTGTGTGCTAGTAGCCTAGTTACTGCTTCACTAGCAAGTGGTATTCTTGGTAAGTTAGTATTCAACATCCATCATGTATTATTACTGTGTGCTAGTAGCCTAGTCACTGCTTCACTAGCAAGTGGTATTCTTGGTAAGTTAGTATTCAACATCCATCATGTATTATTACTGTGTGCTAGTAGCCTAGTCACTGCTTCACTAGCAAGTGGTATTCTGGGTAAGTTAGTATTCAACAGCCATCATGTATTATTACTGTGTGCTAGTAGCCTAGTCACTGCTTCACTAGCAAGTGGTATTCTGGGTAAGTTAGTATTCAACATCCATCATGTATTATTACTGTGTGCTAGTAGCCTAGTCACTGCTTCACTAGCAAGTGGTATTCTGGGTAAGTTAGTATTCAACAGCCATCATGTATTATTACTGTGTGCTAGTAGCCTAGTCACTGCTTCACTAGCAAGTGGTATTCTTGGTAAGTTAGTATTCAACATCCATCATGTATTATTACTGTGTGCTAGTAGCCTAGTCACTGCTTCACTAGCAAGTGGTATTCTGGGTAAGTTAGTATTCAACATCCATCATGTATTATTACTGTGTGCTAGTAGCCTAGTCACTGCTTCACTAGCAAGTGGTATTCTGGGTAAGTTAGTATTCAACAGCCATCATGTATTATTACTGTGTGCTAGTAGCCTAGTCACTGCTTCACTAGCAAGTGGTATTCTGGGTAAGTTAGTATTCAACAGCCATCATGTATTATTACTGTGTGCTAGTAGCCTAGTCACTGCTTCACTAGCAAGTGGTATTCTTGGTAAGTTAGTATTCATTTTTGAAGTTAACAGTTTTTCAGTGCATCTTCCCTTCAGACTTGCCAGCTGAGTTAATTCCTAGAGAATAACAATTTCTAGAGATCCCAGGACTATTAATTGTATTCAATATTTTAGCATGTAAAAATATGGTTTATTTATATGTATTTTTGATTTCCCCGTTTGCCCAATTTCATTGAATATTAACAAATGTGACACAATCTGGTCCATGGGGGCCAAAGGTGGCAAATTTGAAACAGAGATAAAGGTACAAATATAGACATCAAAAAACTTCATAACTTTAGAACCAAGTATGCTAGACCTTTGGAGTTTTTCAGTAAATGATAGCCTATTGTATGTGTAATGTAATACCGTACTGACGCTTGAGTATAGTCCCACCCGCTTTTGGGTGAACATTTTTTCAAAATTGGGGGTGGGTCTATACTCAATTTCCAAAAAAAAAAAAAAAAAAAAAGGAGTGTCCCTGGACCTAGACCTAAATGCTAGGATCATTCATGGTTGATTTAAAAAAAAAATATTGTAGGCCTATGTGTTTTGAATAAATTTGTATTCATGTCATACTCTATTAATGATTTTAAAATGCATACAAATTCAATGCATTTTGAAATCATTAAAAAAAATTGGTTTTTTTTACTCCAAGGTGGGACTATACTAGCGTCAGTACGGTAATTACAGTAACTCAATTTTCAAAAATGCCTCCTTTGGCCCCCATGGACCAGATTGTGTCACAAATAGAGAAAAAAAACCCTCAAATTTGAAAATTGCATCTACTGTGCTCAATGGCTATTAAAGCCATATTATAACATTGCTGTAAAAATAGATTAGTATTTATTTTCCATAAAATGTTAGCTTTTACTGTCAGATACGTCCCCTTTTAATTTTGAGCCGAGCAAGTGAGGTAAATCATAGAAAATTGGAATTTACTACTAGCGCCCATGCATGTTACTCCCGTGGTCGTAATACGGTACGATCCCCTGTTCGACTAATATTTCCATCGTAATAATAAAACGCTGGTTCCATCGTTTTATTCAAAATCTCGGATTTTGACAAAACTACAGCACCTAAAGTGCAGAGTATCTTTATTGACTAAGTACATTTTAAGTACATTACAATCGTGTAAAAACCCGAATTAAAAAAAAATTTTGAGGGTGTTCTCCTCAGCAAATGTTATAATATGGCTTTAAACCTGCCATTATCTTCACGCTGAATTTCAATGAATACAATGTACTGCAAAAATGAAAATGGATACTTTCAAATGTATACTGAGAACACAATGCTCGTTTGCATGTAACAAATGAGATGTTAAAACTACCATAAATACATTTGCGATTTGCTAGTGTTTTCAAATACCAAATAAGATTAATAGTAAGAGTTTTAATTTATAGGCATATTTTTAATGGCTGAGTCTCTTTTTGTGAGGTCTTTAGTTACAACTCACTGCACTAGGAGAGAAATTCTACATATATTTTAATTGGTGTTTTCAATTTTGGCTGCTGAACAGGGTTCGAATTCGTTAAAAAAATTTGCGTAGCAGTTTTTGGCTAATTCATCATAATCAGGATACATCTTTATACTAAAGCACTATAAAAATTGCTATACAAATATGCAAAATTGGGTAGCAGTTGCTTCAAAATAAGGATCAAACTGCTAAGCGATACAGCCGAATTCGAACCCTGCTGCTGAAAATCAAGAAGTTTTGCGTAGTCTTGGCTATTGTTTAAGGACGATTACCGCTACAGGATGAGCTGAAAAGTGTGGTCACCCGATGTACATTTTAAATCTATCCCATAATAGTTATGTTGCTATTGAGTTACAAAGTGGTAAAATTTATACTTCGACAATAATGTAAAATTCACCATTGAAAGCCACGTATTTAAAAATAATGTTATGATATAAGCACTTAGTAGCCTTTCAACCAATTTAATATTTGAAGAAATAAAATGCAATTCCTCTGATGCCCTTTTTGACTGATTGCATGCTAAAGAAATTGGGGTAATCGAGTGGCTATTTTGCTGGGTACAATGGCTATCATTGGTAATGTTAAAATATAGACTACACCTGAGTTTGTTCATAAACATCAAAGAATGCTGAACCAGCTAAATAGTCTTTTGTATTGCTAGCATGGTTTAGCTATATCAGACATGTTACTTGTAATGCCTTCAGTTTCAATCATATTTTGCTTATACTAAGATGGACATCGATACTTTCATAACAATATCTATTTTTTTTTTCATTTTGCAGGTTCAATTATGGTGGCTGTTATATTATTTTCTAAAAAATGCAATATAAATCCTGATAATGTGGCGACACCTATAGCAGCTAGTTTGGGTGATCTTATTACATTAGCTCTACTATCATGGATTAGCAAATTGCTTTTTCAAGCTATTGGTAAGTATGATTCTCTGAAACTCAAAATAATTGAAGCCAAGAAATGTGGCAAATTCAATGGAAATTTGTATCCAGTCAGGATGTACAAATCAATCGACCATTATGCACCTGTCAATTGATGTCTGTGTACCCGAGGATTGCCGGACTGTATTTTTTAAATGTTAAACTCCCCGGCTAACTCTCAGCCAAGTCCCTAACCAATAGGGCAATATTTGTATGTAAAACCCGGCCAAGTCTAGCCGGGCAATTGGCTCAAGTCCTTGCCCAATTCTTTGGATTTCGTCAACTCCCTCAACAAGGCCCGGCATATACCTGGCCCTGTGGGACAACATTTGTGTCAACTCAGCACCCAAATGTTGTCAAATGCCCAGGTACCTAATGACTGGGGTTCCAATAGATAAGTGCTTTAAGGTACTGATATATATTATGACCCAATCTAGTAGCCATAACATCCAACTCTATTTTGCTTGTGTTGATTTGCAGGTAAAGACCACTGGTTAGCACCTAGCATCATTGTATTATTCCTACTTCTTACACCTATTTGGGCTTACCTATCACATCATAATAAATACACACATGATGTACTTTATTCAGGATGGACACCTGTTATTACTGCTATGGTGATTAGCAGGTAAGAGTTATGTATCTTATTGTAAGATACAACAAAATCATTGCTAAATAGCACTATAATTGCTATCCAACCCTGGTTACACTTTAGCAGTACTGTAATTGCTATCCAACCCTAGTTACACTTGACTGTGTAATTACATCGTTCTCTGAAAGCCCAACTAAATGAACATCTGGTGATATTGTATTTTTAAAATTATAGATTTGGTTACAATAGTGTGGTGATCAATGTAAAGATAAATAGCGTTAGAAATGTGTGGGTAAAAAGATGGTATCTTTATCTTTAAACACAAAAAGTGTTATAACTATAGTAGGAATTCCAATGGAATGAACGCAGCTTTCAACAGCCGTACTCAATCCAATCGCGATCATATATCGCGTATTTCAAACTACAACGCAAAGGCACAACCTTGGATATAATGCTAACCAATCACGAGTGCGTTGACATGGTTGGATTTGCTTCCATGTTACTCACGCACAGTCGTACACGCTGGCCTACATCGCGCAGTGTACGCAAAAAAAGTCACGCTATTGAAAACTGCGTTCATTCAATTAGAATTCCTACTATAGGCCGATATTAGATAGAGCATGTAAAAGAAAATCCACACTTTGAAAAAAATGGAAGCCAGATGTGCTTTACTGTTTGCTATCTACCCTATTTTCCATATCTCTTGACACCCATCAAAAATATTCACACCAGCAGTTATAATTCTATAGTAAACCACCATGAGCTTGTCAATAAAGAAGAAGAAAAGAAGAAGAAGAAAAATGGAGCCAGTACAGAAAAAAGGAGACCGAAGGGGGTTGCCTTATGGATTGCTTTAGCTATGGGTTGACCCTTGTTAATTTGGACATGTTATTTTTCTTTAACAGTGTTGGTGGACTTGTGTTAGACATAGCAATCAGACAGTATGCTGGTGTAGCTGTGTTTAGTCCTGTAATCAATGGTGTTGGTGGTAATCTTGTAGCTGTACAGTCTAGTCGACTCTCTACATCGCTACATAAACATTTACCCATGGGGTCATTACCTGCTGATAGGAAAGGAACATGCAAAAATCCATTCAGAGTCTTCTTTGCAAAAGGTAAATCAAAAGTTTTATCAAATATGACATGAATCGCATTATGGATAAATCAATCATCAACATTATGATCAATTAATAATTAAGGCATGTACATTTGTTAATCATGTAATTAAATAAACAAGCAAGCAATCAAGTTGGTCAATAACAACTTCAGATAGTTGGACACCCCTTCTGAAATTGTTTATTTACCCAAATAAAAGGAAAGTTCAAGCCAATTGTCTTGTTTGTATCTAGAAGTGCACGATCATGGTGAAAATATGATAACTTAGGCGAAATCACACCTCCCTCTACTTTTCAAATGTTTATTGTATATATTATATTTATTTGTTTTCAGATCAGCACTCGAGGTCTGCTCGGGTATTATTCCTTATGGTGATACCAGGTCAAATGATATTTCTTTATTTCATCTCGTATGTGAAGGCTGGTCATACATCAATCACTCTGAGAGTCACTGCCATGTATCTTATAGTCGCCATGTTACAGGTAAAGCCCCGGATAAAGCATGTGACATTTCATATCAGAAGGTACCACTTATGTCTTGTTGCAAAAGTGAGATCCATGTATAAAAGAGAACAACCTAAACATGCAATGGGCTTTGCACTGTCCACCACATGCAATGGTCACAGGGTTCACCTTGGTTATTTGCTAGTCCCAATATGAACTGATCTGTGATGTCTTGGATAAACTTTCTGGTGACATCACATGAGGTACCTTTTGATATAGCATGTCACCTATCTATTTGGAGTTATGTTTGTCGAAAATCATCAGTAATCGCTATTCGTTTGTTTGTTAGCATCATGGTGTGCCTGAATTCTCTTGAATTAGAACAAGATCAGACAGCACCACTAACTAACCCTGTATACCGCCCTCTAGCTCACTGACCATGCTGAATAAATACATTGCAATTGATATGCTGCCCTCTTGCTCTCTACCTTTTAGTTAATCAAGGGACTGTCTCTTGTCACCGACAGCTGCAGCAAAATGATGCAGTTGTCAGGAAAGGCACTTTTAAAATATTTAAAGATTAAGTTCTGAAAAAAATAATGAAAATAACAAGAAATAAGACAACTATTTTTTATCATAAAACATGAATCCTGACCCAATACAAATTTTGTATTATTTTTTACAGTTTAAAATATCTTACAGAGCCAACTGGTATCTCAAATATTTTGTGAGAGCACAATTGTTTCATTTTAATGTGACTAGACACAAATGTGCTTCTTGTAGACTCAGTACACCGGTCGATCTTACCGTTTCCGATGTTGATTAAGATACTTCTTCTTGCATCGATCCCGAGATGCGGAAAAACCAATAGTCATTTTGTCCCACATAAATGAATAAATAACAAAAACCCCGATCCCCGGTGGACTCACCCAAAAGGTGACGTCACACCATATGATAAATCCCTTATCCTCCTTGGTCTCCGACTGACACAGGCGTGCCTATCGATTGTTCATAGCACTGTGTATCAATTTCTCGACCAAAGGCGAGATATACGGTTGTAGTTTCACACCTTAGGTAAAACCAAACCGGTATTGTTCGGCTGAGGATAGTTTTGACGGCATTTTCTGGCGAAAAAGTGACAAAAACGATCCAAAACTTAGCTACATATCGCGTCCCCGTTAGTATACGGGACACACGACAAATTCAAACTGGCCGCTCGTTGACGCCATTCATTTTGTTTCCACGTAAACCATTGCAGCCTGTAAGTTACAATAGATGTTTGTACATACACATTGTATTTCATGTACGGTAGGTTATTGTTGCTATGTTAGGGTGATTACTCTATCGTTATGTCTTCATTACCGTCCGATAAGACGAGTTAATCAGATATTCATACGGTGGGGATTGGTAGGGACCCGTCTGACATTTTAGTAATAAAGTTAGCCAGTCCTTACTTTACCACTAACGTTAGCGACCAGCCTCCGTGCTCAGGTTTGCTTACTGGGCTTGAGTCGCGTGTTGGGGGGTAGTGCCCCCTCCCTTTTCTCCTCGCTTCGCCTCGGCCCTGTCGGGCTTGCCCTTCCCTGGTGACGGAGCGGGACCCCCACCCGCTCTGTTTCACCCACAGGGAGTGCTCACGATCTTCTAGATGTCTTTCTTTTGCTTAGGACTCTCCGAGTTCCAGCTTGACGATTGGGATAGGCTCCGTCATCGCCATAAGACGAAGAAGAAATCTACCAAGGGCACTGGTAAGGTCGATCACGGTGGATTCTGCTGTGACAGCCCCTATGGGTCATGGCAGGTCTGCTTAAGGGGCTCCGGTCCCCGGACAAGCAGGCGGTTCCTTCGGGACTGCTAAGCGCGTCCAAAGGCTCAGCAGCCAGCGAAAGCACTGACTATACGTTGGAGCAAAGTAGCAGGCAGCAGAGCGGTAACCACCAGCGAAAACCCTAGCGGGTTTTGCAGCAGGAGGATACCAGTCCACACGGTAGATTCTGCTGTGACCGCCCCTATGGGTCATGGCAGGTCTGCTTAAGGGGGCTCCGGTCCCCGGACAAGCAGGCGGTTCCTTCGGGACTGCTAAGCGCGTCCAAAGGCTCAGCAGCCAGCGAAAGCACTGACTATACGTCGGAGCAAAGTAGCAGGCAGCAGAGCGGTAACCACCAGCGAAAACCCTAGCGGGTTTTGTAGCAGGAGGATACCAGTCCTCTAGCGAAAATCCTCACGGGTTTTTAGCAGGAGGACACCCGTCTGTTGCAGGCATATCTACGGGCTCAAACAGCCACAGTAGTAGCCAGCGACGGGCAGCATACAAGGGTACCCCGGGCTTGCCTGGGTTGAACCCTAGCATGCATGGGTTCAGCAGAGACGATACCGCGGCTAACGCTGTGGGTGTAGTCTTAGCAGAACCAACTGGGGTTGTCACACGGCAGCGTTCCATGGCGGGACCGCCGAGTGATACCCTGGGCCCTAGAATAGCTGCTGGCTGTCCACAGGGACTGGCTGGCGATTATTCAGGGGTTGGGCTCGCAGTCTCTCACAGGACAGCGACCCAGGTGCATTCGGTGGCAGCTACAAAGACGAGCTACGGCTTGACTTCAGTGGTAGCCGCTATGCACCCGCCCATAGCTGCCGTGAGTGGTCCGCCACACACAGCGACCCTGGGCGAAGCTCTAGAGGGTACAGTAAGTAGCTTGAACAGCCTAGCTGATCAACAACCCACTTATGTCCTCGAGAGCCAGCGGAGCGTGGGTGATCCATTATCGTCAATGGGTCAATTACCCTCTCTTGATCGATCACTGTCAAATCAACAGGGCATAGCTCCATTGATTGACGCTGCCTATTCAGGTGGCGAGGTGATTGATCGGGGGTATGCACGCTCAGCTACCCGTGGTACTAGGCAAGCTCCCTCTAGCCAAGGGACAGCCGGTACAGCGGGGTACCCATACACGCGGCTTGATCCCCTTGCGGGGAACGCAGTGAGGCATGGGTACAGTGGTACACAGCCGGAGCCCTCACGGGCACCCACGCTGGAACCACGCATACAGCGGTACACAGCCGGGAACCCTCACGGGTACCCATGCTAGTACCGCGCCGGTACCACGTCAGCACACAGCTTGAGCCCCCAAGCAGGGAACGCAGTGTGGCGAGGGTACAGCGGTCCACAGTTGGGAACCCTCACGGGTACCCACGCTGATACCGCACCGGTACCGCAGCACCCGCCTCAGTCACCACAGTCTCTGTGGCAACAAGGGGGGGGGAGGCGGTGCTGGTACTGCAGTACCATGGGGTTACCCTGGTGGCGGATCCTTTCAGGGTCAGCTGCCGGCTGGGTATGCCCGTGGTACCCGCCGCAGGGTGTTTCTTCCACGGCCTAGCACCGTGGCAAGTGTCGCCTAGCGATGGCCACGCAGTACCAACATCAGCTGTTGACCAGGCCAGCCGGCATGGGGCTAACCCAGATCTTGATCAGGGTAGGCCCGTGCTGCTAAGCGCTAGGACGACGGCTGCGAGAGCAAGCGGATACCTCAGGGTCTTGCGGAGTACTCCCTCTTCTGCTGGCAGGTAGTCGGCGAGCCACACAGTGGTTATGCCTTCTTACCCGCTTTCAGATGCCCGTCCTCAGTTACCGTCATCATCGGAGCATGATACGGATACTGTGGGCGAGGGAAAGGAGTCGGAAGCTGAGTCCGGTAGTGACATCACTACAATCTCCTTCGCCCGCTGCCCCGCGAGGGGAGCAACAGCACTGATCTTCCTCCGGACACCCCCTAAGGGGAGTCCATGGAGGAGGACCAGGGATCCTTTCAGTAGGATGCTCAGCTGCTGCTTCCTCACAGGGGACGCCTGCACTCTCATTCCGGCAAACCTCACGGGTAGATATCGAGGGCTGTCGAGCTCAGTAGAGCTATGACGCCGCGTGATTGCACGCTTCCTCTGCGTGTAACGCGGGAGGACCACGGTACCTACCTGAGGGGATCCGAGAGGGACCCAGATGTCATCAAGCGACGCCAGACAACATCTGAGCTCTTCCATGAGGTGAGCCTATTAGCGGTGCTAACAGCTAGCCTCAACGAGAGCTCCATGGGCCTAGCCCATAGGGTGTCCACTCAGCGCCGGGGGGTTTGTCCTGCCACTCCAATCGCTCAACGCGATGGAAAGGCATGGTCCTTTTCTCTTTGGATGCTTCTGCGCCACGGTGGAGGACCGTGCAAAGAAGCTACCAACGGAGCACTCTGAAGAAGTCGGAAACTGCCCTTACCATGGGTAGGAGCTCCGACTTCAGCAGGCCGTGCACCACCAACAGTACCCGAGCCCACTACCTCTGCAGCACCCATTTCGGGGGCGCAAGGGTAGCACAGGAACAGCTGGCAAGCCCCGAAGAAGAGCAAGCGCTCTTCCAAGGGAAGCTAGGCAGAGCATTCCTGGGGGCTCAGCGGTTTTTCCACAGGGGATCTCCCAGTGGGCGACCGCTTATGGCTTTCACCCAGAGGTGGGAAACCATCTCTTTGAGCGCCTGGGTATGGTGAGTGGGGGTTACAGACTGGCAACCCAGTCTCCCCACATTCATCGGCACAGTTCAGAGGTCCACAGTAGTGCCGTCAGACGGCCCCCAGCGCCGGGCACTACTGACAGGGATCACACAGCTTCTCACGAAGCGGGCGATTGTCCCGGTCTACCCCCGTTCTGGTGATCTTGGAGCCATTGGCTCCAAGGAAGACCGGCGACGGGAGCCCCATCCGGAACCGCAGGCTGTTGAACACGTTCTTCAGGCCCAAGAGGTTCAGAATGGGGACTCTCGCCTCGGTGCTAGCCTGCCCCATCAGGGGTATGGGAACAGCATCGCTAGATCTCTCGGACGCCTATCTGCATATGCCAATCGCCTCTCAAGATCGGAGGCATCTGCGCTTCTAGGTACAGGATCAAAATTACCAGTTTTGATACCGCCATCCGCCTGTCCATCTCTCCCAGGGTGTTTAACACTCTTGGTCAGAGCGGTGGCAGCGTACCTGAAGCACAGGGGTGTCAACATCAGTTGCTACCTGGACGTTTGGCTCATATACGGACGCACTCCACTGAAGACTACGGGTCTCATGGGGTTGATAGTCCGTAGGGTGCGGGACCCTGGATTTTTTGATCAGCTCAAAAAAAAGTCCAGCGTGGTCCTGCCGCAGTCACCACTATTTGTAGGGGCCCAGATCACCCTCACGGAGGGGTTCGCGGTGCTCTCACCAGAGCGGGTGACGAACATGGTGCGGTGTGCCTGACTCTTGGCCGAGTCTCGGGCAAAACCCGCTGTGGCATGGATGAAGGTGGTAGGCCTAATGGCCAGTATGGTAGACCTCGTACTGTACTGCCGCTTTCTACGTTAGGGCTTACCCAACTACACCTTCTAGCCTGCTTGCAGGCCCACTCGTCACCCAATATCCCTCGCGGTTCCGTTGTCGGAGATCGCGCGAGAGGAACTCTGGTGGTGGACCCATCAGCCCAATTTGACCCAGGGTGTCAGGTTTCCTGCACCCCCGGTATGTCACGTAGTGACGACCATAGCGTCATAACGGGGCTGGGGGGTCCACATCCACGGAGACTCCGTCTCGGGCCTATGGGGGCCATAGAGACAGAGTTTCACATCAACCTCCCTCGCTTACGAGGAGGTGATCGTGGAATCACATACCGTTGTCCTGACGGATAACACAACCGTGGTAGCCTACCCCAACAGACAAGGGGACTCCGGGCCACCACGATTGAGCCTGCATGCACGACACCTGATAGGGTGGTGCAAGTTCAGGCAGATTACGATGAGAGCGATACACATCGCGGGCGTCACCAGCATCCTCGCGCACAATCTGTCACGAGGAAGGGTGTCGGGACCAGCAGAATGGTCCCTTGCTGCGCAGGTCGCTCAGACGATCTTCAAGGGATGTACCACCCCACGAAAGATCTGTTCGCATCTCATCGCAATCATCCACTGCCGGTGTACTGCTCAAGGGTCGCGGACCCCCCAAGCATTCACCGTGGACGCTCTGTCCATAGACTGGGGAGGGATGACAGCTTATGCAGTCCCTCCGATCTCACTACTCATGAGGGTGGTGGCCAAGATCGGGTGGGAAGACTGCATTGTCATTCTGCTAGCGGCAAGGCCGCTGACACTCCCCGAGGTACCAGATCTACTCCGGATGCCCGGAGCGGAGGTACCCAGTCTATCACTAGAGCACCTGCAGTTAGCTGCATGGCCCTTACCAGGGAACGCGCAGCGGAGGGATACTTTTCATCAGAAGCTGTTTTTCTCATCGCCGGGCTAGACGGAAGTCTACCCTCCGCACGTATAGCCAGAGTCTGGCTCCATACTACGCTTGGTGCAATGAGACAAATAGCTCTCCGCTAGAGCCTCTGTGCTGCTAGTTCCGGAGTTTCTGACAGAAAAGTTCCAAGCAAGACTTCAGCGGGCCACTGGGGCCAGCTATAAGTCAGCTGTCCTCTCCATTCACCGAGGTTTCGAGACGGGTCGACTATCATAGCCGATGGTTACCTTATTAGTCTACGCCTCGACGGTATGTTCAACGAAAGTGTCTACTAAAAAGGAAAGTGATCCTCCTAAGGGATCCCAACACAGTCTTAGATTACTTTAAGGGTCACCCTTTTGACCTTCCGTCAAAAGCGACGCTTAAATACGTAACTCTCAAGATGGCTTTCCGGTTTGGCGTTGGCTTCGGGACGGCGGTGCTGAGTTGCACACGGTCTCGAACAGATAGCGCCATCTTCAGGAGGCTGCATGTCACTTGGCTCTCTGAGAATTTTCTTAAATTAAACTTTTTCCTGGACGTTTTATTGCTTTTATCACTCAGCTGTATATTTTGAGTACATTTCTGCATCCGATCGCTGCAATATATTTGACATTTGGATTGTGTTTTTGTATATTCAACTCATTATATTCTGTTCTGTTATGACTCGGCGTAGTAGGCATACAAATTCGGAACCAAAGTTTATACTTGTACATTGACTGGTTATATTGTACTTAAACCATTTTCATGATGCCTCCTCGATTTTACAGCGAAGACACTCTGATCGAACTAAATCAAAGGTGTGATAAACAACATTCAAAATCCTTCGATCGCCCGATCGATCCGTTCGTGTGGAATACGCTGACTATCCTCGGTATTGCCAGAAAGACACGGCGTGGCTGCCGTGGTGGTAAAAGGAAACAACGGCCTATCGAAGTTCGTATTACGCCCAAAAATTCAACTACACCTACTGAAAAGAAACTTTATCAAGTGGACGCTATCTTGTTGAATTACCTACTGCTCCAATTGTTGCCAAAAAACAGTTACCAAAGGCAAAAGCTTGTCTGGCGTCATGGAATGCACGTTCCATCAACAAGAAAACTACCTCTACTTGTGATCTGATTATCGATGAGAATGTGCAGATCTTGGCGACGACAGAATCCTGGCTACGTGGCGATGGTCGAGACGACATTCCTCTCGCTGACATTATTAACACATTGCCACATTTTGTTGTGTACCATGCTCCTCGTCCAAACAACCAAAGAGGAGGTGGAATCTGTCTGGTAGTACACAAAGGGTTCAATGTGAGGCTAAATGAAACGCAGAGTTTCCAGTCATTTGAATACATGGATACTTCGTTATCAAGTGGATCCTCCTCACTCAGACTTATAACCATCTACCGCCCACCACCATCAAAGGAAAATAAGTTGACAGTAAAACTGTTTATGAGTGAGTTTCCACAGCTTCTTGAGTCACTTACCATCGTCCCTGGTCGGCTTTTAATCACCGGTGATTTAAACTTTCACGTTGATGATGCGCCTGATCGAGATGCGATTAGGTTCTTGGATCTTTTGGATTCTTCCGGACTTCGTCAACACGCCCAGGAAGCAACACACCGTAGTGGCCATACTTTGGACCTTTTCATCTCGCGAGTGTCCGATGAACTTGTCTCTGATGTGACTGTTGTACATGGCTTACCTTCAGATCACAAAGCCATCAAATGTCTTCTGGATATTCAAGAACCTGCTCAGGTAAAAGTGGAAGTCCGATCGCGTAATTTTCGCGCCATAGATGTGAACAGTTTCAAGAGAGACATAGTGACATCCTCCCACATGCTCGGTAATGCTTCTCAAGACGCATTTGATGATCCTTCAATTCTCGTCGATCAATATGAATCCATTTTGTCTGGCCTGCTAGATATTCATGCTCCTATGAAAACACGGACCATCGTGCATAGACCGAATTAGCCGTGGATTGATGAGAACCTGCGTGAGTCAAAACGTATAAAGCGGCGATATGAGCGGAAGTGGTTAAAGACTGGGCTAGAAGTTGATCGCCAAGTATATACGCAGTACTGCAAAGACCATCGCAAGAAAGTTGAGGATGCAAAGTGTGAATACCATCGTGCTAAAATCGCCGCATGTGATGATCGACAGCTGTTCAAGATTGTTGACAAACTCAGCAAATCAAATACATCTACTGTTCTGCCGGATCATTCATGTCGCACGGATCTCGCAAACAACTTTGCACATTATTTCAAGGAGAAAGTGTGTAAACTCCTGGATAAGCTTGACAACTTTGATCCTCCTGAGTTGTCCATCACTTTGTCTGAGTCATGTGAGAGTACATTCACTGCGTTTCGCGAAATGTCACCGGAGGACGCCCGCAGATTGTGCTGAAATCGGCAACAAAATCTTGCCCCTTGGATCCAATCCCTACAGATCTGCTGAAGAAATGCTTGGATCCACTCCTACCGCATTTGACTAACATCATAAATTCTTCACTGCTCTCTGGTCTGATGCCCCCATCTCTGAAAGTAGCGCAAGTTACTCCCCTGGTAAAGAAAGCCAACTGTGACAGAAACGATATGAAAAACTATCGGCCGATCTCAAATCTTAAGTTCCTATCAAAGACAATTGAGCGTGTATCGGCTACCCAATTGACAGAATATCTCGTGAACAATAATCTGTATGCATCTAACCAGTCGGCTTACCGAAAATACCACTCGACAGAAACTGCTCTCACAAGAATCCATAATGATATCCTTCTAGCTGCAGACAAACACCTCGAGGCTGTTCTAATCTTACTTGATTTCTCTGCAGCGTTTGACACGCTTTCCCATCATGCTTTGCTCGAACGCTCACGTAAGAGATATGGTATACGTGGAACAGCACTTAAGTGGTACGAATCATATCTGAAGAACAGATATCAAACAGTTGTCATAAAGGGTGAGACATCTGATAGTACCTGTCTCGACGAGGGTGTCCCTCAAGGATCGGTAAATGGTCCACTTCTATTCACACTGTTCTCTGCTCGAGGTTAGCTTCCGTGTTCACAAACACTGGAGCGACACTGTTTCGGCGCTCTGTTCTCGTGACTACGAACGGGCGCGGTGCATACCGACATTCGTCCCTCTCCAATCCCCAGGGTTGGGCAAGGTTCGGCTGAAGCCAAAGATAGGCTGGGGTGTCCGATAAGGCGCTGCAGCACTATTTCTTCCGAACACAAGCCTTGCGAGGGACTCATGACCGCATTCATCACCCTTACAGAGCCTTCGGTCCAGCCGCTGTCGCAATGGCTGGTCCAGGTGTTGGTGGGGTCCGGGGATCGCGAAGGTTTCGCGTCCCACGACCCACTCGACACGAAGCTATCTCATCATCTTGGGTATACCGCTCGGTTGTCCCTTGAGGAGATCTAGTAGGCGGTGTCCCGGAAGCCACCTTCGCCCTTCTCTACGATACTTCCGTTTACGTTAGTAATCAGAGACGGGCGGGAGGTTTACCGGGACATTGTTCGGCGATCATAATACGGTGGTGTACGGGTACCAGGTTTTCAGACTATACAGAATACTCAGCATGGTAAGAACCAGTGTCGCTATTCTTAACCACCAAACTTATTAAGTAAGGAGGTTTATGTCTGTGATCGCGTGGTCTTTTGTGTTTCCCGACCGTGGGGGGAAAATATTTTCTGACCTCGCGAAAACCATCGTTACCGCTCCCGATCCCTGATCAGATGCTGACCAATCTTGTACCTCCATCCGCCGGTTACTTGCTAGATCGATCTTTCAGATGTTGATGCAAGAAGTATCTTAATCAACATCGGAACGGTAAGATCGACCGTGTACTGAGTCTAGTCCCAAACAGAAATGTTTGGTAGACTCATAACCGGTGCGATCTTACCTTTCCGATGTTGATTATCCCGGACCCCGCCACCCCTACAAGTTTGGTCCGGTAGGGGATCCCAAGTCGGATAAGGGCGATCATATGGTGTGACGTCACCTTTTGGGTGAGTCCACCGGGGATCGGGTTTTTTGTTATTTATTCATTTATGTGGGACAAAATGACTATTGGTTTTTCCGCATCTCGGGATCGATGCAAGAAGAAGTATCTTAATCAACATCGGAAAGGTAAGATCGCACCGGTTATGAGTCTACCAAACATTTCTGTTTGGGACTATTCAACATTATGTCAAATCACAGAAATATAATCAAGGCTTGGACTACTTGTAATTACAAAGTCAGAGGTCCATACCTCAGTAGCTTTGATGTATTGTGCACTTCAGCAAGGCAGTATCTTACACCTCTTTCCTCCCAAGTGTATAAATGCAAAAGTGGATGAGAAGAACAAGAAAAAAAAGAAGAAAGAGTGAGTGAGAGAGCGAGTACATTGCATATATATGGTGAAAATGAGCGACATTGACACCCTTATTTGCCTACTAGTATCCAGGGAGGACTCCAGCTCCCCTTAGAATGGCTACCATTAAAAAATATGGGTCAACCAAAATGAGTGAGCTAATGTATGGTGCATCTAAAGATCAAGGGGTGGCTACTGTAATGACATTGAATGAGAGCAAAAGATGTTATCATTGTGGGTAATCATACATACCATAGAACAAATGTCATAGTCATTGCAACTCAATGCTGGGATAATTCTCTGATTCAGCTTACATGTACCCACCAAAATCCTAGAGTTGAACTGAAGTTAGATAAATCCATATAGACTGCTAAAAGGAGAGGCACTAAATTGATCAAATCAAATGTATTAGAAATGTTACTTCTAGACATATCTGTTCTTGTGTGTATTAGTCAATAATAGGTGAAAAGGAAGTTTCCCATTCCTCATTGTGAGCCTCATCCTAAAATCTGCAGTTTGCTTGAGCATGATCACGTCAAGATCCAAGCGTGTCTCCACCTTGCGCAAGCATATAAACAACACATACATGATGGTGGTATCCAGGCCTGCACGCAGGATTTTTTGGGGGGTGCTGATTTTGAAAAAGTGGACTTTTTTCCAAATGGGGGGGGGGGCGATTTTGTAAAAAGTGGACTTTTCCAAAAAATTTGGTCCTTTTTTTGTCCAAAAAACCGTAAAAAACCTGATTTTTTTTTTTCTACCCCTCGCAAATTCTTAAATTTTGGGACTTTTTGTATACTTTTGCAAATTTGGGGAGGTGCGGTCGCACCCCCGCACCCCCCCCGTACGGGCCTGGTGGTATCCTAGCACTCTGAATTGTTTTAATCTATAAATATAATTCTACATACATTTCATATTTCAAGCTTGATTGGCAAAGTTACATGCAGACTGCCCTCTATTGTGTCAGTGTCATTGCTGTTGTTTTTACACTTCATGGAATGGTACCTAATGGGCTAGAAAGATCAAGTTTATTGTGAAATTGTTTTACAGGCTTAAATAACTTTCCGCACCATTTGGATAGAAGAAGAATGTCCATAGGTTTTGTGCCCATAGGTTACCCACATATTCAGGTGTTGACAATGTGAAGCTTAACCCTAACCCAACTAGGACTCACTAAAGCTCACTATTAAAACCACTCTGCATGCATGCATTCCACGGGACTTGATGACGCAATCAGACCAAGTCATATATACCCAGGGAATCGCTGGTCGGGCCAACGCCACCTGTGTAGCTACATGCTGGGGATCTTCTGCGTGGCATGCGAGGGGTCCGAGGTTCAACTCGGGGGTGCCAAGTGACTTTCTTCTTCATCTTCTCTCCTTTTTCGTTCCTTCTTTCCCTTCCGATAGCCAGAAAACCACGGGTAGGGTTAGGGTTAAGGGGTGGGGTATGAATGTTTGGACAGTATTTATTGTGGGACATTAGAGCACATCAGACATATCGAATTGCATTCTGAATACGAAGAATGTCCTTCTGATATCAAATAATTTTGATTTTTTGAAATTTGCAATGTAATACACATTTTATGGCAAATGATTAAAAATTGATATTTTTGATATTTAACAGTACTCGAAGTAAACTTTATAAATCTGATGATTTAAACTTAAGGGGGCTGTTAGCTAAGAAGGCATTTTTGGCTATTTTGGACTTTTTGGATAAACAATCATCACTGGTGTATACCTATAACAATTCTCAACTCAAAAATCTTTTTTTTTTTCGTCGCCGAATCCACCGTTGCCATGGTAACGGCAGCCATATTGGATTTTTATACACTTAGTTATTCAAGTTTTTCAGAAAAATTAAAACAACAATGAGTCTGAAACCATCAATATTTAACTATTTGAAGCATAATAAAGAGAAGTACAGAGCCCTTTTTCACAAAATTTGCTCCGCTTTTTGTTTTTGAGACGTTTTAAGATTGTGTTTATGCGAAAAGTTCAAAATTTGGCCATTTTGGGAAAAATCACCATATTTCAAATTTGGAAGGGATTAGATAAAAAAGGGCTCTGTACTTCTCTAGATCTACTTAAAATACACCTTTCTGCCAAGTTTCAAGTCATTTGCACTTATAATGGCTGAAAAAAACTTGAATTACTGATAAAATTACCATTTTGAAATAAACGCATTTTTAAAATGACTAATAATAGCCAGGTGAGGAATTATGAAATATAGTACAAATATACTAGAATATAAATTTGTTGAAGCAAAAATAATAATAAAGTATATATAAATAATAATAAAGTAAATAAATGTTAAATTATGATTGTAATTGCCAGGTAAATATTTTTGTTAGTAATTCTTTCACATATCGCACCTTGAAAAACAATCAAATACATTAAAATTCAAATGCATGGATAAGAATAGGAAACGAACAAATGTTACCATATTTCTCGACACCTTGTTCACTTCAAATAGCCGAAACTTGGCAATGCAACATCCGATTTTAATGGGGTAAAAAATATTTTAAAGCTAAAACTCTGCTGAATTTAATAAGTAGCAAAACTCAAATTATATGCTCATTTTAGTCATTTTCTTAGCTAACCGCCCCCTTAAAGTGTATGTAAGTGGGATGAAAAAGTCGACGATCAATTGAAAATTTTGACCTTTTGTATTGAAGATATGGATTTTTTTCCCAAAACACCAAAAACAATTAGGTCTTTTGGGAAAAAATCCATATCTTCAATATAAAAGGTCAAAATTTTCAATTGATCATCGGCTTTTCCTCCCAGCTACATACACTTTAAGAATATGTCATTAGATTTATAAAATTTACTTTGAGGACTGTTATATATCAAAAATGTGAAAAATGTCAAATTTTAATAATTTGTCATAAAATTTGTATCATATCGTTAATTTCAAAAAATGAAAATTATTTGATATCAGAAAGACATGCTTCGTATTCAGAATGCAATTCGATAGGTCTGAGGTGCTCTCATGTCCCACAAAAAATACTGTCGAAATGCTCAAAACGCTCATTCCAGTTCCCTTAAGTTACAACAAATAAAAATCTTGAATTTACCACCCTGTTTGTTGTTTAGAACATTTCCAGTATGTTTAACATAAAGATACAGTTAGGCTGAAATTTGTCAATGTATCTGATTTCTACGAAATACCAGGCTGAATGTTAAACATGGCGTGGGAAAATCTGTAATAAGAAGGATGTATGTCCTAGATCAAAACCGCTTTGTTCTTTATTTAAAATGTCAAGGTTTCTACTTGGAAATGTTTGTTTTTTCTTGTGTTTTTTTTTTCCTTTTTTTTTTTCTTTTCTTTTTTTTCTTCTTTTATTTAATAAATAAGTACAATGAGTTTGCATTGGTATGTGTTGGTGTTGGTGTTTTATTTTTCTTGCTTTTTTTTCCAATTTTGTTACTAAGGAGAACCATAATAATATAATTTTGAATGTCACAAATTTGCAAAAGCCCCAATATGCAGAAGCCCCATTTTGAGGAAAATTGTACATCATGAATTTAGGCTCCTGTGATTCATTAACAAAGGTAAACTTTCTGAGCCTTTTCTGTTTGGTGCATGAAAGTTGGTAATTCACATTAAAAAACAAATTTGAAATATCCCCTTGAAGTCAGGATATCAGTTTTTCCAGATTCCTGTTTTGTGTATTTGAGGGTGCATGCCCATTTGCCTGTAGCATAATATTAATGTCACATAAAGGTTATTATATTGGGTGACTGACAATATGGGTTGTTTAGTTTCAACCTCTTTGTTTAATTTTCTTTTTTGTAGATTTTAGTGTTATTTATTTGTTATCCTTTTGACATTTTCTGGGTGGATCTGGGTGTTCTTTTGTTTTGCTTTAGGGTTTCCTGGTTGAAAAAAGGGGTTTTTTTTTTTGGGGGTTGATTGGGCGGAGGAGTTTATTTTTTGGTGCATTTTTGTTTGTTTTGTTTAACTTTGTTTTGGGGATGTAGTTACTATGCTATATAATATTCTTTTGTTTGTCAATAATAAGTGGGTGGACATTTTAATATCAAAAGCAGTGAGTGATATGAACCAATTTTGATGAAAGAGCATGGTGTGTAGTTGATATAGTTGCCAGGAGACAATTAGTGTAGCGTGGATAAGAACATTATTTGATCAGCAAACACTTCATGTTACTTCCACATACTTTCTTGTGATATGAATTCACCCTTGGAGACAATTACAGTGTCAATGATTAAGATAATAAATAAGACACTTGGTAACAGTACCGCAGTCATCCCTCGTTTCCCCCGCAACATAAAATGTTTACAATGCTTTTTATCTATATAATTGGGCAGTTGAGCAGCAATTGTGTTAGAAGAATGTTTTGATGTTAAAATAATTAATGATATAACTTGTTTGACTTCCTGGTAACATAAAATAAATCAAGCAATTGTGGCAGTCAGACAGTTATCAATATTCATGCAAATGATTATCTGGTGTTAAGTCCGATCCTGACTCTGCTACGATGCTTTTCAAACATCCCAGCATCGCGCGGTGAAATTGAAATGTACATTTTAATTTCATTGCACGATGTTGTGATGTTTGAAAAGCATGTAGGCTCTGCATCTTCTTTTAAGGTCATTCTACCGACCTTTATTTTCCAGCAGCCAATCACAAGCGTGCACGGCCGCGATATCGCAGCGCGATGCGAAAAAGTTGAAGACTGTCCAACTCCATCATGGACCAAAATTTCCACCACGCAATGAGAATTTTCAACGCTGAGCTCATAAAAACCTGGCTCGGATTACAGTTTTTACAACATCGGGCTTTAGGATAGAATTGTGGATTTGCATCAGGAGGAAATATTCATGAATGAGCTTGGGTAAACTTGGGTAAATTATGCTAATCATTCCATTTGTGGAGTAGAAATATTTGACAATGTTGTTAATTCAAACATGACACTGAAATGAGATTTGAAAGATTGCAATTAAAATGGTTTTATTTAGTTACTATTTTATTTTAGTCTAGTCTAATCTAGTTTAATTTTATTATGCCTCCACCGCAAGACATACTGTTTTTGCATGGATGGGCGGATTGACTTCAGATTTTCAGGATAGGTGGGTCGTGGTCAAAAACTCTGGCTACTTTTTTCGGGTGGGATTCGAGGTCATATACTGAGATTAAAGGTCATTTGAGATTAACTTACCAATTTGGTTTCACATGAACAGTTCAAATCCTATATGTACCCAAACTTGGGTTATAGCTGCACTGTATGAACCCTCTTGGTGGTGATTAAAAATCATATATTGAGGTCAAAGGTCATTTGAGGTCAACTTGTAAAATACAAGTTAATGGTTAATGAGCTACCTAATTAAAGTGGCTTATAATTGGTGAAAAGTATTCAGTTTTTGTTACTGTGCATGTCAGTAAAGTCCCAACTTACGCTCACGTAAATTTTTATTAGCGAGCACCAGTCTCGCATTACACAAAGTGCTGCGCCCATGTGCATTCAAGACATTCTATATCAATACACAATGTTATGAGTATCATTTCACCATCTATAAGCCGAACAAACAAATTTTGTGATGGACATCTAATGGAATTGCTTGTACCAAGTTCCATCACTAATATACGCCTATCAATTCCAAGAAATTGTGCGCACAAGCTTGGATGGATGGATGACCAGGAAACGTAATGCTTCCAGTGTTGGCCTAAAAATCCAGTTATTGGAAATCATGTTTGCAACATTCCTTTCTTCAATTGCATATTTTTCATCGTACTTTTCTTGGGTAAATCTTGCAAATGAAAAATAATTTTCTAATGAATTTCAAGTTCACAGAAAACTGATACATTAGGATTCCTTTAATATCCAGGACAGGATACTTAGTAAAAATGAATGACTTCCTGTCCATTTACTCCCTGTCATCATGGAAGAAAGAGATAAGAAGGAACCACAACGAACGCATTCACTTTGTCCACTCCCTTTACCGACATTTAGTTGACATTGTTATTCATGAGGATTTACTTTGATCAATACCCGCGTTAAATAGGTGATTGGTATTGTATTCCATGTATTTGCATGTCTTCTGGAGCGTGTGTGAAGGATGATTTGAACTAATGACCTTCCGTGCAAGCACCCTATAGGATTTTCTTTGGTGACGTGATCATCGGTCATTGATGGCCTACATCTTTTTCTTCCATTTTGCCCAATTTTTCCGAACTTTGATGACTTTTTTCTCAGAGTTGGCAGTCTTTGGCACTGAAACGAAAGTTAGCTAGTTACGATTATACACATATAAACTATTAAATTAAACACGTTTTATGTACCAGACTCAACCGAAACATTGTGCATTATTTAAGAACATTTTACATCTATTTTTCATCGAAAAAGTCACCAAAATCTTACCTTATTTGCTAAAGATGAAACTCAAAAAAAAACGGCCGATTTTGATTACCTTTTCGATGTTTTATAGGACATTTTCTACACAACACGATCAAGAAAACAGTTTGACTGTAGATCCCAAAACAAAGCTACTATACATGTTCAGAGCATCAGTGAAATTCCATAATCTTACTTCTGGGTAGCGTTTGTTTGTTCGTGGATGGGTTTGTTATAAATTTTTTCCAGTAATAATTTTGCCAAGCATCGATCGCGGTAAATGGATCATACATGAAAGTAAGTACCATTAATAGCTTTTCTTTTCATGCGTCAATAGATAAGCGGATTAAAACTTGGCCGATCGAAGTCGTTGTGGTTCCTTCTCATCTCTTTCTTCCATGCTGTCATAGACAGTGTTGCCATTCAGCCATTGGTGCGTGCATTGAACAACAGGTCATTGTGTCTGTCTAGAGTGTCTATACTGCTTTGTGTCTGGTGTAGTCAATGATGTCAATGCACTGGGGCACCACTACAAAATGAGGTTTGCTTTAACTGCTTGCGTACTCACGTGGGCAAAAAGATGTTGATTAGGTGTGTATGCGAAAAAGCTGTTTCGACAAATTGACGTCACCAACTACTTTAGAGAAAAAGTAATTTATTATAATTAAGTTAACCCCAAATCAGTCAAAGGAAAAAATGTCAAAAGCAGGCTTAGCTACAAAATAGGATTTTATTTCTAGAGATATGAATACTAAATGCTGCGGAAAATTAAAAAGGACGTTCACTTTCTCTATTTTTAGAGACAAACAATTGCATCACATATTTGATTACTTTTATTGAATCCTGCAAAGAATTTACCCACTTAGGCATGACCAATTGCACAGACTCAAAAACCTGTAAAAATTGTAATATAAAGGATTGTTAACATTAGTATTGCTACATAATTTTGTCATTTGTAAGCCTAATACTTAACATGGTGCATTAGCAGTGTTGGAGGACTCGGGACTCGGACTCAGACTCGAGTCCGGACTCAAGTCCTTTTTTCAAGGACTCGGACTCGGAAGCTAAGGACTCGGACTCGGACCCCAAGGACTCGGGGACTTGGCTTCGAGTCCTCCTCGAGTCCGCAAAATAGGGTCTTTTTAGGTCTTTTATTTTCGCTCATTGTAAACTTCTTATGCTTGATCAATGATCACATCACATGATTAATTTAAGTAGTTTTATTATATGCAAATAAATTCAGTTTGTAAATAAAAGTACAATCAAAAAGCAAGATTGCTTTCAGTTATATCTTTAATTGGTTAAATGGAATTTAATCATATTTGTTTGTTTTGACATGACTGCTTTGTTAGACGCAAGTCTAGAATGTACATGAATAATAATAATACTCTTGGGCGGGGCACTCAAGTTAAATTTTGGTAAGGGAACTATAAGAACTGATTTGGGGGCAAAATAGGGGCTTGATGAACTGAAATTTCAACATTTTTGTGGAGGTATGTGAACTAAAATTGGGCTAAATTATAGGCTTTGGAGCTAACAAATTTAAAATATTTCCAAAGTGTTTCAGAGTGTTAGGCTCATTGAACAGGAGCATGATGCAAATGTGTTAAGGGACTGCCGGAGAGCCTGAAAAAGGACCCCTGACCGCCGGACATACCGTACCATCTTTACATGTGAGTGACCCCCCCCCCCACCCCCAGAATAATACTGCATAGGCCTACAGCCAGATCCAACACCTCTTCATTTGGCACCTGGGGTTTGGTAGTGACGTCATATTTTGATTGTACAGACTTGACATTTAATATGGAATATTTTTTCGCAAAATTCCATGACTGGTCTGGACGGAGTCTGCATAAACCGCACGGGCTAAATATTAGTTGGGGTGTGTCGGGAGATGGTATAAAATAATTGTTTGATAGAAAATGTGCTTTCCATAAGTTTACATTATGGTGCTCCTAATGTAGCGAATTTGCCTAACATGGCGGATATAGGTAGGCTGAATTTGAGCTTTGTGGGGGACACAATTTCGGACTTTATGCAACATTGTTCTGTTATTTTCAAATTTATAGGGTTTTGAGGTGATATTTCTTAAACATCGTCAGCAATTTGCATTCATCACAGCTGAAATACAATTGCAATGTACCAATGTTTTGAACATGGGAGGAGCTTAAAAATAGGGCTCTTAAAAAGTGGCACGTACTCAGAAAGTTTGAATGGCCCCCTGGGGTAAAATGTTATAAACTTACGGTGCAAAAACAACTGCGCGGATTCCTGGTTGTCCAATGAACTCACGCTGTTTCTTTGTGTGGGAGGAGCTTTAAAAAAATATGGCCTTCAAAAGTGGTACGCACTCAGAAAGTTTGAATGGTCCCATGGGGCCAATAATCTTACTGTATACAGAGAAACAGTGTGAGTTCATTGAACCACCAGGACAGTTGTTTTTGAACCGTAAGTTTATAACATTTGGCCCCAGCGGACCATTCAAACTTTATGAGTGCGTACCACTTTTAAGAGCCATATTTTTCAAAACTCCTCCTACTTTCAAAACTGGTAGATTACAAGTGCATTTTAGTTCTGACGAACACTTATTGGTGTTAGATTCAGTAAATATCGCCTCAAACCTCAATAAAATTGATAATATCAGAATAATGTTGCTCAAATTCAGAAATTTTACCTCCACAAAAATCAAAATCAGTCTCTTTAAATTCGCCATTTTAGGCTAATTCACTACATTATGAGCGCCAAAATGTAAACTAATGGAAAGAACATTTTCTATCAAACAATGATTTTACACCATTTCCCGACACATCCCAATTAATATTTAGCTCGTGCGGTTTATGCAGACCCGTACCAGACCAGTCTTTGAATTTTGCGAAAAAAATATTCCATATTAAATGTCAAGTCTGTAATATTGCATCTTTTGCCTCTCTAAAACACAAGCCTAATAAGTTACTGTGAGTCTGTGATTATACTCTGTTTCCAAGGTATGCTACCTAAGGGTAAAATTTTTTTGACCGATCAAAAGGGAGGGTGGAAGCAATTTTTGGCAAGCCGAGAGGGGGAACAAGCAATTTTTGGCACATGGGGCACCTTTCAAATAAAACGCTCTAAAAAGGCTTAGAAAACAGTATGGAAACGCTTACATAATACAGATTTCCCTGCTCGCTGCACTCGAAACATAATTATCTAAACCAATTAAAGTTTGTAAATTGGGATCCAAAAAAAATGGCATGTGAAAAGGGGTGCAAAGATTTTTGGCAGGTCGGGAGGGGGGACGATGTTTGGCAGGCCTAGAAGGGATAAGCATTTTTGGCAATTTCACCCCTCCCCGGGCTCAGCATAATTATTGCACACCCCCAAAACAATACTAGGCATGCTAGGTGGGACTAGCAAATTATGTATTGACAAGAAAATAATATAGAACTAAAATTCTGGTTAAGTATTAGGCTATACGTTGATTAAGTATTTGTGAAAACCCCGGGGCTTGAATTTGATACATAAGGACTCGGACTCGGACTCGAACATTGAGGACTCGGACTCGGACTCGGACATCAGAAATTGGCAGGGACTCTGACTCGGACTTGGACTCGGACACCAAGGACTCGGACTCGGATGATGAGGACTCGACTACAACACTGTGCATTAGGGGTCTGTCTGGAGAGATGATTCTTGAAACTTGCAGAAGTCACCAACATAATTGGTGCTGTGTTGCAAGGCTTTTAAAAAGGATCACCCAATTGTGTACTATTTTGAAAAGTATGGCAACTCTGATCAGTCAGTTACCTGTTCTATTGGTTAAGCTTCATTTCACTTGCGTTATTCAGTTGACAAAGGAAGCTGACAGTTAACTTCAACCTGCTATATAATAAGGACAGCCTGCCCACTGGTAACCTCTCTCCTGTGGAAATGGCAATTTACACCTGGGACAAAAACAACCAATAGAAGATAATTATTGAAATGCAGTGTTCCTAGATTTCAGAGGGAGATTTGTGTATGAAGGTCAGTGATTCACTGACTGACCAATGAATCAATAAATAATGATGACACTAAAAAAAGAAAATTTATAATAAAAAGTAAATGAATAAACAACTATTTCACACACCCTCTGAAGACCATGATCTTTAGAAATTTTACCCCAGTTGCTTTACAAACAAAATATGACTCATGTTTCTTACTGAAAGGACCAATTTCATTGACAAAACAAATGTTTTGCACTTCAGCATATATCTTTGATTAGGTTTCTTCATTGACTTCCAATGAAAAAAATAATTCAGTTTTGCATGAAGCTGGAATTTTAAAAATATTGCCGAAAAATGCTACAAATGTAAAAGAAGCACCAAAGTTGAAATATATTCTTCGTTATATCTCCATCCTCTTTCAAATTTGATCCCATTTCTGAACTTTGTTTTATATCAAATTAAAATTTCTTTCAAGCAGACTACACAGTTTCTTAATTCCAATTTAATTTTGAAACTGCTAAATTGTATTCATATAATCTTGTTTTACCCATTGTTTCAGTCGACCAATTGTGAAAGTATGTGAATATTTTATCTTCCAGGATTAATTATTACTTCATAAACATATTTTATGTGATTTCTTTGAATGAGGAACTATTCTCTTCTACGGATTTGGCTGATGTTAAATCAAATGACAGGTTTTGTCTGCATTGTCAATGTGACAGGTAGTCAAGTCAGTTCAATAATAGTTGATAAGTTCAGCACAAATACAAAGCATTTATTAGGAAATGGGTGAGAATCAAACTTTTGCTTTCACTTTCAACGAAAATTGTCAAATCCTTGAATCTTTTTAATAATATGTCTTGCATACACCTGGTGTCATTGTCAGTCATGAATAGGTGTTTGTCATTAGGGAAATAATTGATTGTTGCTGGTAATTAATGAATAATTAGGTCAGGTCATATAGGAATTTCCAGTTGATTATGATAGTGTTTATGACAGTAGCCTGAGATTGTGTGTCATTATCCATGAAGAGTGAAAAAAATTAATATTGAGCCAATTTGTACCATCATGTATCAACCCAAGATTCCAGAAATTATATGCAGACATTTTTCTCTATAAAATCTGTGATAATAGCATTCCATCATTTATGAGCTATTGAAATAAACTTGAAATTTGTATGTAAAATGTATAATCATAATTTTAAATATAAAAACAGGTCAAAAAAGTTGTGTTTTTAGCATGATTTCAATAATTACAGTCATACACACATAATGTATTAGATATTCAAGAATCAAGAGTAATCCTCAAATTACATTTTCAAAATTTTCAGTTGCTGAATTGTACCAAAGTGGAAAGAAATCCAGTGAAACTGTTGTCTCTGTGGTTGGTTATTGCATAATGTTTGTGAATCAGGATAAAGTACATAAAATGTCTGTCTAAAGTTTGTCATTAGTGAGTTTATCACAGTGATGATCCATTGCCATGTTACCTCTGCCATCAGGGTTGTAGGCTAGCATAATCAGGAAATTACCGCCGGATAACTTCCATGTCACCCAGTCCATAAACGTAAATATCATTCTCTCAATTCATCCTTCCTGAGTGTGTAATCACTATTAATGGAAGTTTTGTAATATTTAAGTCATTTTTTGACTTTACTTTTTAAATTGATATGAATTACTATTTTTTTTATTTATGATGCAAGGAATAGATTCGGCAAGGTGTGGGAATTTAAAAAGTGCTTTTAAAATACAGGGTGATCCAAAAAGAACTTTACCCAATTTGAAATGTTAATTTCTCAGAGTTTAGAGCAGCTATTCCCAATTTTTTTACATATTCAAAATAAATATCTTTCTAAGAATGTGTGGTGAAAAAATCATGTCAGAAGTGGAAATAACCCTCCGGTTCTTCGGTTTTCATTTCATTTTCTGCAGGTTGGATTTCTGCTTGCTATTGCTGACTGGTTAGTCCATCTTCTATGGTTAAGAAAGAAGGATCCAGACAACTTCTCCATCCCCTATCTGACTGCCATAGGTGATCTACTTGGAACATCACTCCTAGCATTGGGATTCTACATCACATGGTTGCTAGGAGACAGAGATAGTGATGTTGGAGACTAGAAACACCATGTGCCTTGGTAGTTTTAGAATAAGATACTGAAATACATTATATGGGAGGGATTTGGAAGGTGGAATTGACAAAGCCTTGTAACACATTGCAATTTGTATTATAATAGTTATGTTAACCTGCAATGTGTTGCAAGTCTTTTGTGCAATGGATTGTTTGTAGTAAAATTCAAGATGATTCTATTTCCATGCTTATCAAAAGCAACATTTTTGTAGCTGATAATTTTTTAGGTCGCCCGAAGGAAAACCCTTTGTCATCACAAGTTGTGTCTGTCAGTCAGTCTCTATTTTGTAATTTATTATCATTGGACACAAAAAATATATAGTGTTTACAGGGTAAATGTAACACTGAGTGTGTCTCAAACCTGCTAAGTGCATTTGTTTTCCAGTGTACATTTATTTGTCTGGGAGAATTTGGCTCTTTATTTTCCTCCAATTGTTTTTTTTTAATACAAAAATATAGGTAAAATAACTTTTTTAAAGCATTTGTTGGTAGACTTGTGTGATTAACACTTTAAATTATTGAAAATATTTCATCATGTGTATTAAAATGTAAGTTTTGAAAATTCTGTGATAATTATTTGTGAAAAAGATGCACTGGGTTCAATATGATTTTCAGAACAATGTTCCTTTTAACTTGCCAATATTAAATCAAATAATAGACACTTTTGATCAAGTAGATCATTAAGGGTATACGATGTATTGTTGGTCAAAGCAGCAACAAAAATGTAGTTCACAGCATCTTGCGAATGGTAGTGAGCTTTTAGCAAAATTGCATTGCTCAATTCATAGCGAGCATGTAGAAGAATTGCAAATATCACAGATATACTTTTGTAGGTCCTGTGGTTCTTGAGTTATGTTGTAAAGAGGGCTGAAACAACAACACTTTTGTAAAAACGTACATAACTCATTAACAACAATAAATTAAAGCAAGTTTTCAAAGTATATGATTTGTAGAATGAACTTTTGCAAAACACCAAAGTGTTATTTTTCAATAATATATTGATTCAGATAATGAAAATCAATTTTTTTTTTGGCTGCTTTGACCAATAATACCTCGTATACCCTTAAGTTAACTTATAACTTTGATATCAGCTGGGCTATAGTGTAGATTAGACATCTAGAGCTGTACTTCAGGTTTAATAGGATTAAATGTGGGTGATCAGATTATTTCATATTGTGTTTTTTTACCTCACATTGAGGCCTGTACAAAATAATCCAATTCCCAAGTTTTGAGTTAAGCTGCTCTAGCAGTTTTGATACTAGAAGCAAAAACATGTTTCATAACGGCCCCAGCGTTGCCAAACCTGCGATTTGGTAGCCCAATTGGGCGACTTTTGAAGATTTTTCCCGCGACTTTTGACAATTTCCTGTCCCATAGAAACCAGTGGTTAAGAAAAAAATTGGGTGACTTTTCAACATTGGCTCCCGTGATTTCTGATAGTTTCTTGCCCCATAGAAACCAATGGTAAAGAGAACAATTGGGCGACTTTTCAATTATTTGAACCACGATTGGGGCTGAAATCTTTTGGTAACCCTAGAACAGTATGGTGGTAACCAGTACCACCATGGGATTATGCTGTCACTTTTTTGTTCATAACATACAAATTGAACATATTTCTGGCCTAAAATTGTACTGGAGTTATGAAAAAAATACGAGGTTGTCAATCTGGTCACATCAATTTAAGTAGGTCAGTAGTAGATACTAACAGTGATAGAATATAGTAAATTAATTCTTCAATAACTCAAGAATGGCTTTTATATTTATCTTAGCCTTAATCCTAACCCTAACCTAATATAATGCAGCCTATGAAGAACATCCCCTATTCCAGAATACCTCGTACTTTAGGAAAGTGATACCAAAAACAGAAACAGATATATAGTGTAAAATTAAAGGACGTAACATACATATTGACAATATGTTGTTATGTTGCAGGTTATAATGGAGACAGTTACTTTAGATGTACTCCTCTAATTGAATTGTAATTGAATTATAACTGACCACAACTCTGGTCATAAAATATGCGTACAAACTAATTGTCACAAGTTGTAACATTACTTGTAGAATGTTTTGACTTCAAAAAGTTTTCTAAATGACTATAAAATAGTTACAATAGTTTTCTAGTTTGATTACAAGGTGCTGATGTCTATTTTATACAATGTATTTATTATAATCTAATATTAGAGCAGGGATTCCCAATCTTAATTGTCGATTTTGACCTCAAATATGTGAGCTTGAGCTCAAGACTTGATGGTTGTAAGAATCAAATATTTCTTGAAATCAAACTTGACGAGCTTATTTGGGACACAACAGATCCAGGAGAATAATATGTGACAGATTAGAAAAACTAAAACAAAACAAATTGATATTGAATTGCGAATTGTGTCACTTTCAAGAAATTATGTTGTGTCCCAAAATGGTTGAGAATCCCTTTTATTCTTGTTCAGCTTATAATTGGCAAAGACTCATGATGTCGTGGATTGATATAGACCACTTGATATCATTGTTTATCAATAAAGATGAGGGACTGGTCCATCGATATGCTTGAATGAACCGCTACATTGTTCAATGGCTTTCTTGTACTATATGAAATGCAGTGGGCAATTTAAAATGCACATGCCCTGAGCAAACTACGATGCGTACGCACACTGCAGGCAAACAAAAATGGAAATTGCCATAATTCGTGCATATACTGCCGGGCAATGACGTCACATGTCAAGTGGTCTATAATCATCATTAGAATGGCATGCAAACAGTTTGGCACAGCACATACGCTGGTTGCACTGTCGCGTAATGCGTGACTGGCTAGTGAATTTAAGTTAGCTTTATTTAGGACTTTATGGACGTGCGCAGTAACAAAAACTGGATAATTTTTGCTTATTATATGCTGAACAATGTATAGTTAGAGTATTTTACTTCCTTACAAATATGTATGTATATAAGTCTTTCTCAACTCTTGATCTCTCATGAAGGATAATAATTTACATGCTATCAAATACAACAGCACAAGACCTTTCCAAGAGAATTTGCAACTCCCCTCCTCTTTCCAAGGAGTACAAAGATAATTTTTTATTTATGGTAGGCACTGTCACAAGCATGTCATGGATGTAACAAATTTGCAAAGAAGTGACAGTACACCACAAGAGACTTGCCAAGAGGTTGCCCCATGATACTCTATGTGTACTACCTATCCTACTTGGTTGTCCACACAAGATGCTCACCCAGGGTAGTCAACTTCTGAGCATAGCACTGCTTGAGATTATGTTCATTCAGAGATTTTGGGAAATGGTTGTTCCTTGACATTTTGTCCAAATTCTCAAACTTTTAATGGCCAAGTAGAAAGCTTGTGGAAATGTTGGAAGCCTGAGATGCAAGGCCAATGCATTAGGGTTGACTACTCGATCCATCCATCCTCTGCTCCATATAGTCTCCAGCAAAGATAAACACAGCATGTTATGCCTGACATTGTCTGTCATGCAAAGTAGAAACATGCTTTGATTGGCTGCCTTGCTGATCTACGCAATATAATATTGGATTTGGGTAACCATACACATGGCATCCTTTCAGTGCAGAAATTGCCTGCCCCTAAAAGATAACGTCAGACGTAACATTGTGAGTTTATTTCTGCCGGTGACTATGGTGCCTAGATTTTATATAATGTTGTTAGTGTCTGCATCCTATGACTTTTATGCTAGTATTTAATTGAGATATCAATTTATTAACCCCTGGCAGTTGAACTCAACACAGTTATTGATAATGATTAAAGGGCTCCAGCAAAATGTATATCACAGTGGCCCGTAGAACATGACTTCCTGGATGGTAGCCACCGGACTACCATGTTTTTGTTCATACTGCGGAAATGAAACATATTGTAGGCTTTAAATAAATTGGTGTTTCAAGGGAAATATGAGCTTTCACAGGACACCAAAATCTGCAATTTGATGGGGTAAAGTGGAGAAATGAGGCTGTCAATTGGTTCACACACCTTGAATTTAAGATTATAGACAATTGCTGGTAGTGTTTGCAAATGCCCTCTCTCTCCAGATCCCTCCCAAATGAGATGACTCATGCCATGCCTTGGCTTGTTACTCATGGAGACGAACACATCCAGCATACTTCAAGTCACATATAAGAACATCTTAGGGCATGAGCAAAGGGGCAATTTGACCATTTAAAATTTGTTGTATCATTATAATTTGTTTGACTTCATATTGCAGTTGCCCCTCAATTGTTGGGTTACCAATAGTTTAAAGTGCACTCTAGATTATTTCGTTCACTATTCGGGCAGTTTTTAAGCAGTGGATTAGGAGTTTTTCTCAAAGAATTTGAAGATCAATTTGAAATTATTTCTGTATGTATCTTAAATGCCAAGAATTTACTGTTAAAGGTTATCTTTTGACACTTGTGTGTTCTGGGATGCCCTTTATGTAGTAGTGCTGGGTGGTGGAAGGTAGCACTAATCTGCACTACCCACCTCCATATGCACGGTGTTATACTAATTGGGGTTGTTACTCATATCAGTATTGCATGAGATCAAAAGGATAGAATATATTTTTTGTATTCAATGTAATATATATTAAAGTTTAAAAACTTAAAGTAATAATATGTGACATGATCAAGGGGAATGAGTCGCATGTCGGCCCTGGTCGAAAATGAGTTTTACACATGTTTCTAAAGAGGACATTTAGGGCTTTCAGAAACTGTAAACCCCATGTTGATACGAATTTCTTTTGTGAAGTTACCTCAATTTATCAATCGCCGAAAACAATAGAATTTTAACACTTTCTTTGCCAATATCTCAAAATCAATATTAGCGACATCCGACTCATTTCCCTTGATCGTGTCACATATGAGTAATTATGATTTGAATGTCATTTAAAATCTTTTATGTCAATTTGGGTTGTTTTTGAACCAAAATTGGTGTTTCATTCTCATGTAATGTAAAGGTTTTGTCACATGGATTAAAATGGATATAATAATATACTTTTGCATTTTGTTCATTTGCAATTATTGGTCAATTTGTATGTTTTTTGAAGTGCATTGTTTTTTAAAAGTACAAATTTCAATAGTGGTTATTTAAATGTAAGAAATTTACTTGATTTTCCACCATTTTCCTGAAATAGAACAAAATATACAATATAATCAGGGCAGTTAGGACTTGTACAATAATGGGATTGGTCTATGTCACAAATTAATTGTATAGAAAATGCCGGTGCTCTTTGTTGTATTTTTAGTTGATCATATTCTCAAAATCAATTGTTGTATGATACAATTGTGTACGTTAGTACACATTGAAGTTAATGTCTGTGAACTGTGTAAAGAATAACAACACACCTTGAAATTATGTTATTATGAATAAAAGAGGAAGGTCTGGGTAAAAAAGATTTGATTTATATGCAACCTAGATTGTTGAAGTGGTTTGTAATGAAATAGGTCTGCAACAATTATGTTTTACTTGAATGGTAATCGGTAGATGGCATAATAAACTAGGTGCACAACAGGTAGGTAATCAATGGATATATATGGCATAGACAAGGTGGGAAAATAGGTAGGGAAAAAGGTGGAAAAGCAGGATGAATATTGGATGTGATCAAGCAAAATGGCATAATTTATTTTCAGCAAGACAGAAATTTAATTCCCATATTTAATGAAGTTATTCAGCATATCAGATATCCTTTTTGACAATACTATTGAATAAAATTATTATTAGACTGGTAATTATTTTGCTGGAAGCGTTACATAATTATGACCCTCAACTTAATTGAGTGCTTTCAATACACTTTGCGTTGATATTAAAAGGTAACAAATGCTAGTTGAATCTCAGTCAAATCATCTTGGTATAGAATTGTACTAGCGGTGACAACCACATTATTCTGCATGAAAAATGTCCAGTTGAACTTGTGAAAATATGTTAATTATTAAAGACCACCTTCAGAAGTCTGCTTGATCCACCATTGATAGCATACTGAGTGTTACAGGGGAACCGTGGGCGAAGGGTAAACACAGGATGGTACTCCTAATTATCAATTAAGAACTTTGCTTGTAGTCCTGATCCATGGCATCAGCAGTGGTTTGGCACTAGGAATATTATTCCGGGTAAGGGCGCAATTAGAAAATGTTGATTTTCCCAAAAAAATTGTGTATTTTTCTGTGATTTTTTTTATCCGATTGGGAAACAATCAGGATTTTTTTGGGGGGGAAAGGGAATTCTCCATGCCCCTCCCCCTTTTGGTGTTGCCATTACATAGATTTTTAAATCATTCAGGCTAGATATGTTACAGATTTGTAAGTTGCTTTGAATTAATTACAGCTGTTTTTCCTTTCTGGAGACATTGTGACACAAGATGACTCCAAGATGTACAATATGCTGGTGGTAATATACCAAATGCTGATGAGTTGAGGAAAATGTCATCCATGAAAACCATTGATGTGTCTGGTATATGGTTTCATTAAAACAATTCTAGATTTCTAAGCAACATCAATTTACTTCAAGGTAAATACGTGTATATACAGGGTGTCCCAAAAAAAAGAGGCCCCTCATTGCGCCCTCTTTTTCTCCTATTTCAGAAACGTTGATCAAGTATATGTTGGTATGTAAAGAAGCCTTTACCCGTTAGCTTTAATAAACCGAAACAATTATTTCAATCGGCTCATAACTTTTGAAGATATGCCCTTTTAAAGAAAAGTACCCGTTTTTCACTCTGTCCACGGATACTGCAAACAGAATTGTTGGGATATGTCATATTGCGGAGTGACCTGCAAGATCAAACCGACCTCACACCACTTGATTTCTTCCTTTGAGGCAAAATCCAAGATCTTCACAAACGTATTACTGCTGCATTCGCAATTATCCGGCGCACAATGATGGTACGCAACGTAAGTGATGCAATGAGGACCAGGACTGAAACCTGTATTCGCCAAGGAGGCAACCAGGTATGGGCAGAGCAGCAGAGTAAACTCACTTCAGAAGAATCAAGGATAAACCAAACAAGGCATTTTCAGGGCTACCTTTTATCCTAAAAGAGAAATGACTTATGTTGTAAATAAAAAAGCAAGAAACAGCAAAGTAAGAAAGGAAGAAACATAATAAAACAAAAAGGCATAAATAACCAAGAAAAAATAAGTAATTGCAAGTAAAGCAAAAGAAGTCCCATTCCGCATCCATTTTACCCACAAATTAATGACACTCTCAAAATCTATAGCCCATAAACCCATCGGTAAAGCACATATCCTAAATAAAGTTATTTTATAAAGTAGCCAAACCTCCTCCGTGGACAGAGTGAAAAATGGGTACATTTCTTTAAAAGAACATATCTTCAAAGGTTTTAAGCCGATTGAAGTAATTGTTTTGGTTTATTAAAGCTAACTATTGAAGGTTTCTTTACATACCAACATATACTTGATCAACTTTTCAGAAATAGGAGAAAAATAGGGCGCAATGAGGGGCCTCTTTTTTTTGGGACACCCTGTATATATACATTGTTTATGTTACTTCAGTGACATTTCCCCTTTCTGTCCAATGTATTGGGTACTCATCACAAGATGAAATAAGTTGAGTGAATTCAATAGACAACTTTCCCTCACTTTTCCCTTCTAAAGATGACCAAATATGGAGTGCCTATAGGTTACATGTAACTTTCCACTGATTATTACTGATATCAATATTAATATTTTGTTGGGTCAATAACCACACAATTTGGTGTGAAAAAGGGGAAAAAAGAGGTGAAAAAAGGGAAAAGCATGAGTATGAATGAAAAATGGTACAGATATGGTTTATTATGATCCACATCCTTCATAAATATATCCTGGTTGTATGTTTGATTCTATTACACCGTCTTTGTCAGTTGAAATAATAATAAAAGAAAAATGAATCTGTCAAAATACAGCTTTGGAATTTGTTGGATTGGTCCTATACAGATGTACAAACTAAAAGTCTATCTATCTATCTTGCGGACGCATCCGAGAAAGAGTTTACGATTCTTTTCCAGGAATCTCTATCAGCCATCAGATTTGGGAGGTCATTAACTTCTTGATTGACGTCCCTTGCCACACAGTCGATGTAGTTGAATGGTCTTCTTCCTCTACATGTTCGTGGAAGCCTCATACAGATGACATCTGAAATTATTTGGTCTTTTGCACGGTAGCAGTGGCCGGCAAATCTGGCTCGCCGTTGAGCAACGATGGAGGACACCTGTGGAACACCATCATAGATCTCTGCTTTGGTTTTATGTTCACGCCAGGATATATTTCGAACCCTCATCAACAGCCGGTGTGTAGGTACCATCAAGACGGTCCTGAAGATCTTTCTTCATTGTCCAGGTCTCACTTCCATATAAGAGGATACTCTCTATGCAGGCTCTAAAGAAGGCAAGCTTGGTATTTCTAAAAGTAAAACTAAATTAAATTTGCGTTTTATTTACCAGGCAACTTTGCTTCAGGTGTGATAAGCCATGTTACTTCATAATTTTAAAGAGATGTTGATAGCATAAAAAGTTTGGGATAGGGTAAACTTACTTTCTTTAACACTAAACTTAACACTTTCTTCACTCACAGTGCATAAATGTGCCAACTCCAAGCCCAGTGCAGGCATCTTGGATTTGCGAGTGAGGGAAACATGGGGTACTACAATAAACATATCAAAATGATTATTCCTTTCATAAACAAAAAAATGATTATTCCAAAAACTGCTCATCCAAGATGGCCGCTCATGCGATGGTGGCCATCTTGGCTGTGCAGGGAAGTGAATATTCCCATTTATGAGTTGTGAGCAATGTTAAAGAACACTTTCTTAATGTATCTTCTATCATTCACATTTTCATATTACTTGTGCAGCATTTCCCGGCAACATCCTAAAATTCTCAGAAGAATTCCCTGCTGCCTTTTCTTACGGGCTCAATAAACGCTCACTCCGCTGTGTTCAATATTTGATTTGATTTATCAGTATAGGCTCATCAAGGACTTTTCATTTTAAGGGTATGCTGGTTATCATGATTTACGGTACTACTGTATCTATGAAGGATGCTGAACTCATTTTTCTCGAATTTCTACTTTTATGATTGTAATGCCCAATGGTGTACTTTATTATGTTTTGATGGATCCAAGTTGTGATAATATTGGATCCAACACATAATAATGATAAAATTGGATGCTTTACGCCCAATATTTATTAGTCTCGCTATGAGTTTTAAAACTCATAGCTCGACCAATAAATATGGGCTCAATCGATCCAATTTTATATCAAAAATGCCACGTGAAAGACCAGAGGATGATTTAAGTACTACCCAACACCCCACTGGCTTAACTGTGTGAGTAACCTGACATCACTGCTCTGCTATACTGCATAGAAGTGCATGGTTAAATTTAAATTTGTACAGTTATATTTACATTAAAAACGCTGTGAACATATTGGTTGATTTCACATTTTATGTTATCTACAGGAGGTGTGAATTATCCTTTGAACACACATCTATTTTGTTCTGAAATCGAGCAAGTAATAATGACACACACAATTTTCAAACAACATCTTTTGCACAGTATTCAATGGGGTTTCTACAGGAGGTGTGAATTATCCTTTGAACACACATCTATTTTGTTCTGAAATCGAGCAAGTAATAATGACACACACAATTTTCAAACAACATCTTTTGCACAGTATTCAATGGGATTTGAAAAGCAAAGTGGCAGTTGAAACTCTAGTGATAACACTTTTGCAATGCATGATGGGCTTCCTTAAATCATCCTCTGGTGAAAGACTAAGCCCGAAGTGCTTTTATAATGACTGTAAAATTTAAGTTTTTATATTAAATCCAGAGATCTCAGATTTTATTCCGAGTTCACCGATCGTGTGTGGTTATAACACGTCGTTTGCATGTTCATGTATATACATGTATCATTGAATCAGTGACGTATAAACTGTGTGTATATCGCTATTCGTCTTACGTCTTATACGTCCCAGCTGCGTGAAGCTCCACTCAATATAATGTGTAATGCGATCGACGAGCTAATACACGCATTTTAGGCGCTGGAATGAAATAGCAATTTTCTTCGTTTTACCTCGTTTGTTTGGGTCGGAATTAAAAGGGGACAATGTGATCAGTGAAAACTAACATTTAAATCGTAATATATTCTTTATGCAAATCACATATTATTGCTTTAATGGTTAGAGAGATTGCCGTGCATATAGGCCTTCGTTTGTGGTCTGTGAATTAAGTACAATGATCTTGTATTTACCCAGCGGTCAGAGAGAGATATTTCCATGAAAAAAGAAAAAGTCAAACCAGTTCGCACATCCTTGTAATTTGACAGCATACACATGCAGTATGTCATTTGTCAAGATCAATTAAATCATACAAGGTGAAATGGTGATTCCTGCCAAAATGTCAGAGGTAGCTTAAAGGTTGATAGTTGCAAAGTGTACGATTTTCAAATGTCATGCATTTTTGTGATAGAATTTAGAACCAAGTTATAGACCGTGAAACACCAGAAAAACTTTTGTGGTCGCGCTTGCTGGACTTGGTATGTCGTGCCCACGGGTCACGTGCGTATTTATAAATACGTATTTATATAGTCGAAGCATACTGCTTGACAACTTTACTGAGTATCGTGGATGGATGGTAGATGTAGATGAAGATGTAGATGTTCAAAAGAAACGCACAAAGTGATGTCCCAGTAGACATTTTGACAGTTGTCCGATTTTGCATTTTTGCGCCACTAACCCGCACCCTCACCCCGGAAATTTTGCACAGAATACCACCGACTTTGGCTCCAAGAAGTGTGGTTGATAACTGTCTCAAGCCATGCACAACTGGTTGAATGTTGCTTTTTAAAAACATTTTCAAGAACAAAATACACAGGTTAATAGCAAGTAACACCATTTTCCATATCTTGATACATGTCTTTTAATTTACACTTGAGACGAGATTGCTGCAATTAGGAAGCGTACGGTCCCTCCCCTGCTACAATTAAGCCGAGAATCAAGTCCAAACAGTATACTCTATTATTAAAGATGAGTTAATTAATGACTGTAATTGACAATGGTCACCAATTAAAGTGAAGTTTTGCAGCTGTGACATGACACATGACTGACATGAAGGTAATTAGCTATACATAATGTGTTGTTTTATATCATGCAACCCTTGATATTAAAATCCATATAAACCATGACAAATAGTGAGCATGATTATGATAGAATCCAACACAAGGATCCACGTGGTGACATTGTTGACTCACCATCACCATGATAGTATTCTGGGCACAATCAGGTTCATGTGTTCTGTCAATGCATGATAATGTCAAATGTCAGAATGTACCAGATTACAATTAGTTACCAAGAATATTCAATTCCGTCAACATTGGAACTCAGGTAAACTCATTATAATGGTACAAATTTGTATAATTTTAACATTAATCATAGGTGTAGATCCCGGTGGGATGGGGATGACCCCCAATATTTTGATAAGGGGGTTAGGGGTGGTCCATACAATCACCCCGTACCCGCGTATCGGAGATTGGTAATTTTGATTCCACCAAATCTAATCCGAGTATAAATCATGATCTTCAACATAAACACTGAAGAGACCTGGTGATAATATGCACCCTTGACGAAGTCCTCTACCTATGCTGAACCATGTGTTGCCCTAATATAAATTGCTGACCAGAGCAATTATGTGTTTTGGAAAACCCATCATGAGCAATAAAACACAGGCACAAATATGACAATGGGGGTTTGTGTCGACCGCATTTTCAATGATGTTCCAGATTGTTCCTTCTGTTGACCCTCATCTGCAGAAGCAAAGATAAGAGGAGCTGATTGATCAGCGTGTCAAATAAGAATGTGAGAAGAAGACAAATAATGGTCATCAACAAAAACAGAAGTGAGCATGATTTCATTATGGAAGCTGAAGGGCGGATGATAGAGCAGGTGGTATGGTTTGAGTACTTGGGGCCACTCATTAACATCAGCAGTGATATTATAGTATTACTACGCAAATCGAAAGAAGAATGACAGAGTAGCAACGAGCAATTTATCCAGAATATGGTCTACATCTGGAAAGGCAAAAGCCTCAAACCTGTCTATACAGTGCTTTTAAGTATTCGTCGTTGCCACCATGCGATTCCAGGGCGTTGACTAAAAATGATCCGGGAAGCGCATCAACACCTTTGAAATACGGTATACTAGAGGCTACAGAGTGTCCTAGTACATGTGGAAAGACAGAATGACCAACAACTGGGTGTTGGAAAAGATTGGGACAGACCTGATTGAGACAGGCCTGATTTAAGGAGTATACTAGTAGAGGTATAATGTTTCGGTACTTCGGGTTTGTAATGAGAAAAGAGGTCAACATTGATCAGAAGATCATTCAAGTTAGTAGCAGTGGAAAGGCGTCCAACAACATCATGGACTCATGATGATATAAATGGATACATGCTGGTGCCACATACATAACAGGACTATACAGAGGTGAATGACAAACTCTTGTAATAAGGACCACAGCAGCACCTGCGTGCGCCATCTGACAGAGAGAGAGAGAGTCAGAGTAAGCATTGGTGAAGATTCACAGTATAACTTTGCTGGGCCGGGAAGGTTGTTATCATTAGTTCGTCTGTTCGTCACGAAGTAGATCTCTGCAGCACCCATAGAACAATATGCAGTGATATGGCTCACGTTTATCCCACTCACAAACCCATTTTTTAAATTCTATGTACAATTTCCGCGATACAATTGCTTAAGGGGTTTCATCTTTTTTGGAATAATTATACATTTCAAATCAAGAATTACAATAATATTTGAAAATGGACGACTTGATATCGTACAAACAATGCACAAACCAGTTACTTTTCAAACACCTAGCTTCTCAGCATAAAAGTGGGTCATGTCGCAGATTTTCTCATAATAGACGACAATGGACAAAATATTAATGTCATAGTTTAAATTGAGCATAATGGAAATGATCCGTTTGGTGTTTTCCTTTATATTTTGTGGTCTTTACATACAATATGATTGCATTGATATCGTCGTTATTCTTAATAAATGTATTGATGTATCCTTGATCTTTGTGATAATTGATAGTTTGTGGTTTCTGAAATGTACGTACCAGGTATATAAATACGACATCCAGGATTTATTTTTATATTATGAGGACTTTGACCAGGATTTCACGGTGAGGTTTTAATATACCTGTCGTGGAAAATGTGAAAAGTTCAATTTTACTTTGGTGTCAAATATGTGTCAAACATGTTTTCCAGTGAAAGCAATTCGTTTTGAAACGTCGAACAAATTGGGACTCATCGCTCATTCAACATATTCACTAGTCCGTAAATAAGGTTTGATATAGTCCGCAAAAATTACTAGGGTTCGAAAGTTATAGGGTTAGGTACTAGGTAGGTAGTGAACTTTCGGACTAGCGAATTAACCTTAGAGGACTCGTTGACCATAGGACAACAGTGGATTTACATAGAACAAATTATATTCGACACTCGGATGTGAATTAGTCTATTAAAAGTGAATTAGCCTATGTAAGTTTAGGACTGTCAAGAGTAGTTCTGACTTCAACAGGGAAGTATAAAATGAGACATGTGGGCCGCCTCCTTGCCTGCTGGTGACTCTGAAAAAAGCCGTTCACTGAAGACTGCCCCTTGTCAACAGAGAACAAGCATACCTCGCCTATCTGCTAATGTAAAAGGTTTGGTGGCTCTGAAAAGAGCCGTTCACTGAAGACTGCCCCTTGTCAACAGAGAACAAGCATACCTCGCCTATCTGCTAATGTAAAAGGTTTGGTGGCCCTGAAAAGAGCCGTTCACTGAAGACTGCCCGGCCCCCTTGTCAACAGATAACAAGTAGGCCTCGCCTATCTACTAATAGGTTTGGTGGCTCTGAAAAGAGTCGTTCACTGAAGACTACCCATTGCCAACAGACAACTTTTAAATTCGGGTGTTTTTATTTAAAAGAACTACTGTGTTGTTAATATTTAACGACATTGACAAATGGGGTATCAAAATGCGCATAAATTAATCACCGTTCTCTCCATGTTGAAATACTGTGAAAACAATTATTAGTTCTGAAGCTATAGGCGTATTTATAACAGCTGTGTTACTTTTTGTGCAGATTTTAGAGGTACACTAGTGCTCGTAATCATCCTCGAATAGTCACCAATTTGTACATTTATTATACTTATTTTATATTCAAAATAAGTTAGTCACTGGACTAGTCATAGTGACTAACCTGTTGATAGCCTAGTATATAATACAAGAAAGAAGTGGGTCTCTCGATCTCCCTATTGATTCCCTTGGAATGCATATGACCTGAAGCCAGAGATATCATGGTCCGGATTTGAACGCGGAAGTCTGTCCCTGTTAGTCATCAAGAACACTAATGTATTATGATATCATACGAGGTGAATTATATTTGCTTGCCAAACTTATGTTGAGCCAAGAAAAGTAGTTGGTGAAATATATTTATTTTGTCAAGAATAATACAAGCAAGGCAAGAGGCTTACGCATCATGCACTTGGACATAGCAACATTCAAACACAAACTTGCGCACGAGATCAAATTAATGATGCTTAATCGTTATTCTATATAGGGGAAAGAAAAATCACGAATACTAGCACAATCAAACATGAAATCACAATGGAAACATAACATGCACAGGCAGGTAAACCAGAGAAAAACTCCGGATACCTGCCTATGCGATGAATTGAACCCCAGACCTCTCGCTTACAGGGCGAGCGCTCTAACCACTGAGCTACACAGACTGTCCCTGATAAACAGTACTCAAGTCTGGTACTTGTAGATATTAGCAGTCGGGGTAAACAGTATACAAGCAACACATTAGAGATAGAATATGCCTATAATAATAAAACCAAAAGACATGAAAGAGCTTGATTTTAGCATAGCATCTTCTGTTTAGGGGATGGTTCTACAAATATCCACGAAAAGAGCTTATTTCTAAATTTCAATTGATGAACATGTATTTTGCGAGTTACGCACTGTATTCTTCTAATTTTGGGCTGTTGACAGCCCGAAAATACAAATTGGACGATATTTTTGTCAAACGACCGAATCTGCAAAATGGTTTATGCACACAAACATCAGGTTTCTGATGGTATAAAAAAATCTCTACTTTTTTAGAGTAGGCCTAAGTTGGTGATGAGGCTGTGGATCACGAAGTGCCTCTTTAAATAAAAAGTTCATTCGACGGTTAGTCAGACTAATAATGATACGAGACAAATGAATCCACACGCCACACGGCACAGTTCCTTCTATGGACTAATTTCAAATATTTCTGTCAGTTTTTTTTCAGCATTCAAAATGAGACTATATAGTGACGACATTAGTGAATGACAATGATGAGGACACAACTTGCTGGATTATCTTCTAGTTTTTAGGGGACCTCATACCTCTGTTAAATTCCGCCCTTAACTAATATGTATGTATGGGCGTGTGTAATCTATTTGCTTACTGAGGTATAGGCATTTGAAAAAGACAATAAAAGTACGATTAATTTTGAACAAAAACGTTGTTGTGCATAATAATTATGGTAATTATGGTCACCCTTGATTATGATAATATCCAGTTAAAATACGTCAAATGCATTTATACTTTGTAAGTTCCAAATTTGAGCAACTACTATATAAAGGATTTCACACTTTAAACTAAATTTAGTAAATGGGTTATGAATATGAAAACGCGGCAATTGTTACTCTGCGATTGACAACACGGATACCATGGAGGTATGGATGTACGTTAAAGTGCTATATCTGCTCCAACGTGAAATATCAAGTATATTCCAGGAATTTGCTGAAATCCATTACAAATCCTTGTTTCTCTTCAGTGACGGATCCACATAAGAGGGAATGGGGCACACGCCTTACCCCATAAAACAAAAATAATACCACTTTTATCATTTCGAATTATTCGTATTGAGTCAACATGGTAGGGCTTATAGTTTATATAGTTCCCAATATGGTAAGCAGTATTAGAACGGGTTTTAACTTTCAAAAACGGTGTTTCGCAACATTATGCAAAGATTAGTAAAAATAAAATAGTAAAAACAAAACATAGACACGAATTCCAAGTTTTACATTTTGTATGAAAATATTTATTTAAAACGTACAAATCTATAATATTGTCGTGATTGTGGTGCGTACATTATCCTGGTTCGTAATAATATACGCACTTTAACCAGAAACACACTGAATTATTGTAATGAATGCTCTCATATTAAAATGCCGGGATATAATGCAAAGCAAACAGAATACATTCTGATGAATCTACTACTGTATCTTAATAGTTTGTCTTATAATGGCAAATGGCGATTGTACATGAAAATATTTTATTATGCATTAAATTTACTTCGAGACACAAGTGAAAACTTCAGCAGACTTTATCTCAAGATCGCTGATGGACCTTACAGCTTCCTTGTTATACTTAATAAGCAATTTCATATCAGATATTGGTTATTTCTACCATAAATGTGATGCTGTTAACATCTTTCAAATAAAATAAATAAAATTAGGACCGATTCATACTCCATAATTATATTCGACCTACGACATCGAATATTCGTTCAACGCTGACGACGTCGAATATTCCTTCAACGACGTCGAATATTCCTTCAACGACGTCGAATATTCCTTCAACGACGTCGAATATTCGTTCATTGATGACGTCGAATATTCCTTCAACGACGTCGAATCTTCGTTCAACAAGTATTTGTTATTCAATCAGTTTCAATTCATTTTGATCGTTGACGGCTGACGAATGTTTATTGACGAAAAATCAATTCTATTTGACGTCGTATATTTGGCGGAAATATATGATTGATTTTACGTTAATAAACATTCGTTAGAAGTTAAACATGACTGGAAATAGAATGGATTGAATAACGAATATTGCGTCGATTATTCGACATCTGATAAAAAGTATGAACCGGGCTTTAGTGTTTCGAGATATTATTCGTCGTAGACGTGTAACAAGATTAACTACCATGCATAGCAATAGGTTAATTTTTTTTAATATATCGCCCTGCACTACAAGCAGGCAGGGTCACATTTACCTTTTTTGGGGCCCTGAGCCAGACCAAAATTGGGAGACCCTCAAACTCACCGTGAGGAAGGCAAGTACAATCAAGTGCCCAGTTTAGGTTTAGGTATATTGTCGACAGTGGCGGTGGGGAGACGAGCATATAGGTTATACCCGGATATTTAAATTCAGACTAATTTAGCCTCAACTGAAGCTGCATTTTGCTATGCAAAGGACCAGTGCGCCCAAGATGTTTTCGGGCTAAAAAGGAATATGCACAGGGCACTTTTGGTTGTCTCATCATGTCTGCAATCATATAGATTGAATACAAACCGCTCTTTTCAAAGATACTAATCTTACAGGTACGAGTGATCAGCATGATATAAATATTCTATAGATTCAAAATAGGTCTTTATCCCTGTTCTTCGACATCTATATGGTTCAAGGTACCGCGTGAACGTACTAGTGCAGTGCGATATATTCAAAAATTGTTTAGCCCTATTGCTATGGTAGTTAATCCTGTTACATCATCACTTCTACAGCGATGTGCGTTGTAAACATTTTACGCGCTTTTTAATCACAAATATTGACGGAAAAATTTTACCAACTAACAACAATTAATAAGTAACTCAAAACCCCCGGGCCAAAACCATCACTAAAATGACAAATCATGACAATGTTCTGAATGGTATAATAATTATTAAAGGAAATCGGCCTGCTCAAACCAAATAAAATCAAAGCTCTATTGTGTTTGCGAGTTCGCTTCCCAAACAAGACATAACGTTGCATATTTGAGAGACATGATCTCAACAATAGAACTTGATCAGCAGTCATTCCGTAAATTGCTTTTGGGTTTTCCTCTTTAAAGTTTTGGAACGCAGTGAAACTCATTTTAAATTTGTGCAATTCACTTGAATTGAAACATCGCATCCTGTAGGCCTCTGGCTTGACCTTTAGTCCACGCGTACGCGCAAATATATTCGTTTATTTATAACATACATCCTACATGATTCATTGTACCGTGATAGTAGGCCTAGGCCTAGCCTACGGGTTTTTTTTTTCAACATTGACTTGTTCATGATTTAAACTAAGCTATTACCTTTTTTACATTACGTATAATCAAACTTTTCAACATGATACCATTACCAATAATATTGTTCAAGTAAATAATAAGAAATATAAACGGAGCCAAAACCTCCAAACAGAACTGATTATTAAAGTTCTCACAGAGAACAACGTTTTTACCTTTCATTACCGAAAGCATTGGTTTGTGTTAAGAAAATTAAAAATATCGCCATATAAAACTATAACGGTTGAAGAAATGTCCCACCGCCACCCCAACCATACTCACCCGAATCTCTTAACCCTAACCCTAACCCCTACCGATATACAACCTATCAAAAATATTGGAACCCACCAGATATTAGCATTCAACATATTTATTATGTAACATTTAGGTCCATTTGAAATCAACAGAATCCTATTATCCTTTTTACCACGTCAAAGTTCGGGTAATTTCAAATGGACCTATTTAAGGGTCAGCCTCTTCAGCAATAATTGAATATTAGAAACGTGGGTATTCAATTGTCATATGTATGCTGTACTGCGTGTAACGATAATTTTAGCCCAAATTCTAGATGTTTTCAATAGTTCTTGATGCTAATTGAAAAATAGCATTAAGGCTATTGTCAGATTCGATATTGGGTTCAGTTTTAAAGATATTGCAGACCATTTTTTTGTGTTAATTTGATGAATATCTGTAATATCATATTTCTATAAATAAAATATATAAAATGCCCGACGAAGTTGAATTCAACATCACCATCACTCGTTTGATGTTGTCAACCACTTTTATCAAAGTGTCAGCCTCTTCGTAATTATTGTACACACACGAGACATTTGATCATGTTGACAAGAGAAGATCTTCTCTGTTTTAGGATCTTTGTATTGAGTCACCCAATTTGAGTTGTTTGCAAACATAGTGCACATAATTAAAATGCTTTTACTTTACATTGTTATGCACATCTGCACATGCATGCTTTCTGCACAATAAATCCTTTTGCACATAAAGCTCATATTTATTAGCAATAGCTCATTTTTCTCATGACATAGCTCTTTCGTCATGTTCGTAGCTCTCTTATGTTTCAGATCTGGCAGTGTTTGTCAAGCAGCTGAAGCAATACACTTGTTCATATACCTATAGGTAGTATTGAAGATGCTTCCACATGGTTCAACTTGTAGAGGATCGAGGAGTCTGTTACACATTAATGGTCATTCAAGCCAATATACTTAAATCTACAAAGCAATCTTTGCGTTTCCTTTAATTCTGCTTGAGTTCTTGTCAACTCTTCCTGGGTCATAACAAGTCCTTGTTGTAAATCTGTTACTGCTCTTTCTAGAGATTGTATTCTATGTCTATCGGAATCCGTCACATTTCTCTTTTGTTGCTCAACCGTCATGCGACGATCACTATTGGTAACTAGTGGCTTATGATGTTCATATTCCGGGGTACCCGCTACATTATGATGTATTTCTCTTCTTTTACATTCCGGTGATCTGAAATCTGAACTTAGATCATTACTTCCTAGTCTTTCAGGTCTTGGTACTTTACGTGATGACAAGGATGAAGATGATGAATGCATATCCCTATAATTGGATGAATGTTCCCATTGAATTTGATTGGGTGGGTGTACTAGTTCATTGGTTGGTGTGTTTCCACGACTGCTAGCAACACTAAGATCACGGTTTGAATGCCATGTTGTTATCTTGATAGATGGGGATGTTGGATGATGTCGTACTTCTGGAGGATCGAGGGGTCTGGTACACATCATCTCAGATCTGCCTTCAAGTCGTCTTGAGTGCGGTTCTGTCCAGTAAGGAAAAACAAGAATATCATTATCAAATTATGTATTTAAAGCAAACATGTATTAATGGCTCAAGCCACTAAGCACTTTACTAAAAATTAGAATCTGTTACTTTTACCATAAACATGATAACCCGTAATGTCTTTCTAACAATGACAAAGCGGATTGTTTTAAGTTTACAGCAAGTTTTGGTATATCATCTTTCATTTTAGCTGCCTCTTATTTCCGAACAGGAGTTGGTAACTTTTGGTCCAATTTGTGTGTTATGTGTTGCTGGGCAGAGGTCTTTCTTTTAAATTACCTGAAGTGTCTCACCTGAAGCCATAAGAAGCGTGAGGTATTGTACTATTCGTCTATTGCCGCTATTATTAGCCTCATCCGCAGCCGTTTTGCCCTTAGAATTTATCGTTCCTATATCACACCCCGTCTCAACCAAACATTTCACTACTTCATATTGGCCTCTGTAAGCGGCTAGGTGAAGAGGTGTGTCTCCGTACGAGGTTTGCCAGTTTACTCCACAACCATAGGCCAATAAAAGTCTGCAATCAATATTTGAAAAAAAATACATTTCAATTACATTCTCAATAATAAAACCCAAGAAAATGAATATCCAATTGTGTTTCAAATCAGAATAAACCCTTAACATTTATTTGGATCCATTCCACCAAATGTATACAAGTTCAATGGGGATGTAAGATTACAGGGTGTTGAAAAATGAGTTGATGTCACATCGATCCTGTGTTGCACAAGAATATTTTGACACAGGGAATGATGCATGCTGAAACTCCGTGGGTTGCCGGATCAAGATCTCACAGCACTTCAAAACGGCAACATTGCTGCCGGGATTGCTGCATATAAGTGAAACCATGGGTGAAATGACCAGGTTTTATAATTGGTCTTGATAATGATGAAATTTCTTGATGTTTGGTTATGTTTGAATGGGATATGGTCTATAGTCTTTTTGCTACTAACGTTTTAATCGGGTAAATAACTTAATATTTTTTCTTTGGATTGTAACATTTTTGTTCACGCCCGGGGTTCACGCCAGTGAACATTAAAACCGTTTGCACCCACATCTCATATGCACAGTTTATCCCTTACATACCATGTGCCTTGATTAGCTATTATAAGCCACCAAACATGTGGTTAAGAGGCTAGGAAATCATTCCTAATATCTCATACCCTCGTTTGTATGCCTTTATCTAATCCTGCTCCCCATGACAAGGACAATTTAGCACATTTAATCTTCAGAGAGACTGCTCAGTAGCTCTCAGTGTAGGGAATTTTTAGCCTTTTTTATTAAACATGTTTTCAATTGGCTTATCACATGCAATTAGCAATCACATGCTGACAATACACATAACTGATTGGTTAAGCAGGTCACCATGGTCAGTATAATTAGCTATAATTTTATTTATTTAGTGATAAGGCATAGAAACCTGCAATAGGCGATTTACTTCAGAATATAACTACAGCGCACAAAATTAAGCCCATTCTCTGTAGTTAATTGAACCACTTCCCTGATTAAACACTGTTAGTTAATTGATTGTTTATTGACTCTTGTACCAAGCAATGTGTGTATAAACATATCCAATGTTATATTTTCTGTTACAAAATAATAATAATAAAACTATTCAACAAACATGCAGTGTTCCTGAAACACATTAGGCGATTTGCTTCCAAATAAAACTTCTTTTAAAAAGGAATGGGGTGTCGAATGGGAAATAGCATCTGATGGGCTGATACAGTGGACATTTGATGTAAGTTTGTTTCCTGTAGGTGGCTTAAAAACCTAATTTATGCAAAATGAGGTTTTTTGAAAATAATTTTCCAGAGTCAAGATGCAAGTATCATTTATGCCTCAAATCACTTATTTATTGTTAAATCAGTGCAGAGTAGGTTAATATCTGTGGGTTAGTATAATAATATTGAACGTTAAACCAAAGTAGAGAACTACATCTGATCCGTGAACTTTGTCTTTTTAAAGACAAATTCTTGTTTGAGATACACTCACGTCGTATGCATAGCTTATTGTAAAAGAATGTGCAATAATCTGTATATTTGAAGGTCTTTGAACAAACCTAATAAATTTATATGCGGGCGTTTATTACTTCCACTTTAGAATTAATGCTGAAGTTCATAGCCTTGTGATTGCCTTGATAACGTTTATTATCTATATAGCCTATCTGTGTGCCAATATATCGATACGTCATTTCTCATTATTCTATCAGCCACCCATTCACCCACTCATTGATTAACCCACCTGTAAATGACCTTGGTAGCAGTCACCATTTTCACAGATAAGGCCTGGTTTTGCTTTTCTTCTTTTCCTTACAATTAGCATTATTTTTTAGATTTAGTTGAACCATGTGCGCTTAAGTTATAAGTTCTTTTTGAAACCATAATGTGCCGCAAAACCATGCACTAACCCTTGGGGTTGGGGTTATAGTTTAGGTTATGGTTATGGTTATGGTTATGGTTAGGGTTGGCGTATTTTGGCCCCTTAATATGGTTGCAAAAAATACGCTTCTCAGGTGGCGGGTACCTTGCATGCTTTTTAAGCTATTGGTAAAGTATCCGTAATTTCTATTAACAAAGAGGGAAAAGATTCTTCAGAAACATACAAGTAGCAATGGCAATTTCCATTTCGCGAACTCAAACTCATTTTCATTTATTACCCTTTTGTTTTTCAAGCGTTCGCAATGGACATGAACGTTTATGCGGAAATCCGGAATGAAATCCCATGCATCTTTAGTATTTCGATTGATCTTGATTTTGGTGTTTAATGTTTAAGCAGGGTATAATGGTAGCTAATGGTATAGTCCCATTTCCTGGAATCTGGTGTCCCATTTAACACTTTCTGTTTGCTTCTTTTTCCGAGGATAGTGGATCAACTGACTGACCTTTTGCCTCCCGCATTACTCCGTGCTCTGTCGCACATTCTCGGCGTTTATTACAAAACTACGGGAAATTCCCTTTTGATATCAGCGAATAAGTTCCTTCGAATTCAGATGATGAGTTATTGGTATTTTACTGATGCCTTTTATATATCTTGTACATCAGATACAAAATGGCATACGCCGGCCACGGCTCACATATAGTTTTATAACCTTTGTATATTGATAACAGTCATACTTGAAAATGGGAAATTCCCTTTTTATCACGTTTAATGTTGTGGTAATTATTAAGTGCTGAAATTGCACAAATGAATTGGGCAGATATTCGGGGTTAGCATAGTCGGTTATAGCGTACCCTTTGTCAGTTTTAGTATAACTTTTATACAACATCACATCTTTGAACTTCAATATCATTCTACTGGACACCAAGATAAAACAGATTGCCTTTATCTTAGTATTTCTTTGTAATCATAGCAATTGATGATATTGCAACATTTACAATGCTTATTTCAAAAAAAAAAAAATTTAACTTTTACTCAAACTGTCAAAACTAAAACTAAACTTTTGATGAACTTTTTTATCTGTTATTTTTTTACTGATTCTGACAGATTTTTATAATTCTTTCTTTCTAATCAAAGAGTTTTATTATAAAATGGTGACGATAGCTGTTGAAGTCCGACACTTGTGTTTTGAGTCACAAATTGATCGGAATAAATTTGAAATGATTCCCCCTCGGAATGATTTCCCTTTCAATTTTCTTTCCTTCGCAAATTGTAAGCCTTAATTAACTCATAAACCCTGTTTCTTTGATACCATTTTCTAAATTTGTGGTTTCCTTTTGTTACCTTGTTTTATATCTTTAATTTGCTTTTTTCCGTGTCCTTGTTGCTTGCATTATTCAATATAGAACTTCCTTCTTGTTAGTTTTCTCATCTTTCTTCCAAGCACCATGCAATCGTTTTCTCTTGTTGAACGAATGCAATTCCCTTTCTAAATTAAATCCATTTTTCAAGACTGGTTGCAATAAATTTGATTTTTTTTACTGATTTCCTCCAAGTTCATTTAATTTAAGCCACAAGTTCAGATTAATTTCATCTATTTTCGTGATACGTGTGTAGTTTGGTATAAAGTTACCTCATGAAATATCTCGAATTGGCAAAACTATACGGGAAATTTGAATAACTTCCTTCGAATTCAACTATTTCCGGACCTTTTGCTAATATTTTATCTTGTACATCACTTGGACAGGGACATGGTTCATGGTTCAATAACCTTTTTATTAACTATTGATAATTTGATACGATTGGCAATGATTCGATATTACAACAGTTTCTTCAAAATGGGAAATTCCCTTTTGAATGTTGTGGTCAGCTTATCAATGCTGAAATTGCACAAATTAATTCCGGAGTTAGCATAGTTATTAGCTGTTAATTACGGTCAGCTAATTCCCGGAGCTAATTTAACATTGAAAACTTTATATGATTCCGGGTTACGATATATCACATCTTTGAACTTCGGTGTCTGAGCCCGGTCTGTTAAACTGAAAACCAATACATACTCTTGCTTTTTCTTAGTATGTTCTTTATATCATGGTGACAAGTTACAACATTAAAAAAAACATTTAAATTTACTTCTCCGTAGTCATTTGCATACTCTGGTTACATTACATATAAAACTCTGATAATCTGTGTAAAATTGGTAGATTTTCACATTGATCTTTTCAGTCACCGCGCTCCCTTTGTGTTTCTATCTGTTATTTTTATAGCTCAATTTTCATTTTATATAATTTTTCTGGCAAAGTTTTTTTTGTTTATGTAAAGTGTTTATGTAAAGAGGGCTTTATTGACAAAATGGTGAGGCTAGCTGCTGTTGATCGACACTTGTGTTTTGAGTCATAATTTGATCCGAATAAAATTTGAAATAATTCCCTTTCCACTTTCTGTCCTTTGCGTATTGTTAGCCGTTATTACCCTGTTTCTTTCCCGTTTACTTATTGTGTAGTTTCTCTTTGTTACCTTCATTTCGTATATCTTTATTTGTTTCATGTGAGTAGTTTGTCATCTTCCATGCACAAATCTTTTCCTCTTATGCAACTCCACTTCTTAATCATATGAATTCAATCCATTTGTCACGATTTGTTGCAAAACGCTCTTGATTCCGACAAATGTTCAATTTATACAAGCATGCATCAACGGTATGACATATAGGCGTTAACCATATTTCTAATGTTCCTATTTTGGACAAATCATTCGCCTAAAACATAGGCCTCTATAGGTCTATAAAACTTTTAGAACCCATCAGAATAAATACATTTGTAAAATAAAAAACAAACCTGTGTACCCACATTTTATGAACAAAATAGTTTTCAAACGCTGGTGATGATGAATCATAGATTAAATCCCTTGTTGGCCCCTTCCTTCATTGTGGTATATCCCTTACAACCCCTTCACAAACATGGTTATAACGAGCCAATCATTTCCGTCCTTGTGTTTAGTCATAGGATATATACAACATATTTTTACATAGGCCTATTCAATAAATTCTCCTCATATATATTTACATGAATATAGATGAATATCGGCATATTTTTTTAACTTATTTATCACGATCAGTGGTGTAATTGTTTTCAAACATCCTAGTACCGACCAATGATTGTACACTTAGGTAACGAGTCATTTAGTAAACGGTTTAAATTGAGCCTTATTGCTCCAAAATTGAGAAGGGCCTTTTGCTCGAACATTTCAAAATGTTCTACGAATACGTATAATTTTCGTCCAATGAACTTATTGGGAAAAGGGTGTGTGTTATTTCAGTGAACTTGTATTGGTGTCTTTATTCCGTGGACATATATATTTACAAGCATTCCCTGAAGCGTGTAATCACTCAGATTCTGTTCGGTTCACCGTTTTTCATATTATTTCGCTTGGAGTTCGCCTAATCCTACGCATTTCAGCTTTTTCAATGCCCATAAGTCGCGTCGATTTGTGTTGTCAAATTATTCATTCAAGTTGAAAAACACAGTATGTACACCATTAATTGCATTGGCTCGAGCAATATTTGTATGTATATATTAATTGAAAGAGATTAAAAAGTAATTAAAAATAACAGATTAATTGAGTATAGGGCAGGGCAATGCCTTTTGTTTAAAGCTAATCGGACATACGGTTTTCATAATACACACATTTTAAATTTCTTTGTATATTGTATTGTTTTTATCGATAATCAATACAGTTAATGAGCTAATATGACTTGAAAGTGCAAATTAATATGTAATTTTTGCCAATATTTTGCTAAAATGCAATGCATAAATGTTCATAACATTTTTATCAAATAGAATATTGTTTCAAATTTGGTCAAAGTGTTGCTTCCAGATAATTTATTCATAATTAATGAGGCTAGCGCCTAATTTGCATAATTAATCAGCATTTATGCAAATTAGCTCATTAGGGGCGGCTTCGCTATATAATACATTAGAACATATTAGAAACACTTTGACCAAGTTTCAGGGCAAAAGTCTGCAAATTTGTACCATGAACATTTATGCATTTTTTTTTAGCAAACTATTGGCAAAAATTACATATTAATGAGCATTTACAGCAGTCCTTTTAGCTCATTAAATATATTGATTATTGATAAAAAAAACAATATGATACAAAAAACATATAATTTGATGTAGGCCTATTATGGAAACCGTAAGCATATTGAGTGTACTCAATTAATCTGTTTAAAACATACTCAAAGCATTCCCTAATTTCTAGAATATGCCTCCAATGCCACCTTAAGCTTTTGTGTATATTCTTTAAGAAACCCGGAAAACAACCTGTTGGACCTACCGAACAAGATCTGCATGTCCTTTCTCCGATGCAGCATGGATTGGCGTAGCTCCCCAACACGTCCTTAAATCTACTCTGGCTCCACGATCTAACAAGAACTTAGCTAACCTCAAATGTCCTTTCAAGCAAGCACAGAACAACATTGTCTCATGCGAGTCCCTGTCTTGGTAATTGATCAGAATTTTCAAATTGTGTTTGCTCTCTTGAGCCAATCTTCGAGACACGTCTGTGAATCTGTTCTCTTTGATGGCTAGTATTAAATCTGCCATTGTCGCAAGATTACACTTTGTCGCTGCAGATGCAGTTGATGCCACTCGATGGTGATTATGATGGTGCTGTGTTCCTCCCGATGAAGTAGTTTGTGTACCTTGACACATGCTGATGTTATTACAGCATTCTATATGATTGGAAAGAGTTTATAAGCAGTTTCAGCTCTGATGCAGTCTAAGCAAATCTGCAAATCCAACTAACGCTGCATGATCACTATATGCTCGACGAACCATTTCCGGTTGAATCATCAAGTCTGAATCATACTTGCAAGCTTGAATCACTGATATTGCCCGCTACAGTCACTCAAACTGTGTATGCATGGATTATTATCAGATTATAATACGACCACTTCATTTCTTGAAAATGTCGCAAAAGTTTGTTCTTTTTCTCAAAAGTGTTTATCAGATTATTTTTTTCCATAACACTTAATTATTTTACTCATTTTTACATTATGAACGCACTCTTACAGCGAAACCCGTTTAATGCTATTGATTTCCTGTATTTTGTGAAATTGTGTGTATTGCACTCGAGCAATGAAGTATTAAGAAAGGCCTTTTCCTTCTGTCTTTCCTTTGAAAGGGAAAGGGGAATATTTCTATTTAAAGTAAGGTTTCTAATTACATAGAACAAAAGGTGGCAATGAAATAAACCTGGTCAGAATTCCGCAATCTAAGATTATTTGACCCGCACTACATGTGTGTGGTGATATTTGAATTAGCATTTTGTCTTGCTACATTACATTATAGCGGAACCAATGCTTTTTAGCATCCTTACACCTCAAATGATAAAACTAGAATTTGTTCCATTTTTGTTTATGCTCCCTTCGAGTGGTCAAAGTCAAAATAGGGCCAAAATTTAAAATTTGTTCTATCTCGTTATTATAATATACCTCCTCAAATTGTTCCTCTCATTGCTAGGAATTAAAAAAAAATCAATTGTCATATTGCGCTAGAATGCTTAGTTCAGGAGATAAGTCACATGTCAAGTATCTGGTATACACATAAGGTTAATTTTCAAAACGCACTGATTCAATCGTAACTTGTCCCATTTTATTCCTCTCGGCAAACGAAATATGAAAATAATTTGTTTGAGAAATATGTAACCACATGAGAATCGAATGAAATTAAGGTTATAGGCCTATATACATGTACATATTTCTATTGGGCTTAGACTGCATTAACGCTGAAGGGGACCATCATGAAAATACAAATTGTACCAAAATTGTGAATTCAGTATACATTTGACTTTGGTTCCACTATTGTAGCAAAATAATATACTCCAAACACACAATGCCATGTACTATGCCAGAGCAATTTGTCCCATGCATTTCCCCGGGCCAGAGAGTTGTTTGATTGTCCATATATCTCTTCCAAGGGTTGTAGGTCAGTAGCGTGCGCGAGCAAGGGGGACTGGTGCACACGACCCGCCTCCAGTTTGACCTATCAGTCGGGGAAAATGGTCATTCGGGGGAACTGGAGATGAAATGTTTGATTTTGGTTGCTAGCGCTTTTTTAAAAATTTATATACCGGTATTTATTTATTTTTGCTCTTCACTTTTTCAAACCATGTAAAGAAAAATTGGGTCAACCTTTTCGGGGTTGGGCGCAGTCATTCGGGGGAACAGGATTGTGTGCCTCCTTAGTATGGGGTAGGTCGATCAGTCAGATTTTTTAAAGGTCATAGCCAAAAACACGTTTGCCTATAATTAGCCCAAATAGTGGAACTCTTAGGATGTCAACAATTTTTTCTGGAATTTCCAAAATAAGGGTCGGTATTCTTTTATATATAGGCTACAGTAAAACAAACACACACAAAAAACAGCAACTTTTTTGCAGATTTTGTCGGAGGCCAATCAAGCAACTTTCTTTGCCTTATATTGAAACGTGCGTTGGTCATGTTGGTGTTCAATTGATCAGCGGCGTGGTCAAAAAGTTACTTCAGACCTGCTCACTATTATCATGATTATTAATATACATAAAGTAAACAAATCAGTCACTGACACACGGAAACCACGTAGCAAACCGAATTGACACGCCGTTGAAAATAATTACAAACACGCTACGACACGCATTTATACTATCGATATTTACTTCCACAAACATTACAAGTAAAATATATATTTAGCTATTTGAAGTAATGATTTGGCATCCACATACAACACAAAATAGATATACAAATACAATCAATGGACTAGACTATGCCATAGTCGAATTTTATTAAACATATGTTATTATTAGTCATGATGAACCCATTTCGTTGAACTCAAAATTATACTGATGATGTTTATTAAAATTAAAGTAATCAATAGTAAAATGGTCATAAAGAGTTAAAAATATCAGATAATTAGTGACAATAAAAGTATAACTGAATGCAACATTATCTTGCATAATTATAATGGCTCACTTTAATACTGAACAATTCTGATTTTGGAATCTACCAGTTTATTGATAGCGAACCACGAAAACACTTTGGAAGCTAACAAACAGAGTGAGTACGGTGACTGAAAAGATCAGATACAGATGTGAAAATCTATCAGTTGCACACAAATCAATATAAATCAAGAGTTTTATGCTTAAATGTAATGGCCAGAGTATGCAAAATGGGCAAGTGCACTACGGAGAAGTCTATCACTGGACAGACATCTATTTCGCAGAGTGAACACTACTACGTACAAAGTTTTCGTTGTTGTTTTTATGTGTATCGTTTTGGATGCTACAGGATCTGTGGTATGTATTCTCTACATCTTCGATCTCTTACTACATCACCGGGCTACATCAATACTTGTGGTGGATTCAAGTTTATCATTTTCAGTATTGCATGACAATATTTTCCCCGGGGCACTCCCACTTTGGAGGTGACGAGTATATAGGGCCGTTAAGACCCCCTTCAGCACCGCTGTCACCCAAAGACCCCTTTTTTTAATGATCACATGCTCTGTCACCCAAAGACCCCTTATTTTCCCTTTTGATCTGTCACCCACAGACCATAATCCATTTGACTGATTTTGTTACTTCTTTTAAAATAACAAAGCCATTTGAAGCCATATAGAACTAGAAATTCAATTTTCGAGGCTCTCACCCAAAGACCCAATTTATAAAAAGGTCAATTTTGCCCCCCCAATAATTAGATCCAAACGTTCCGTCTGCCACCCCATGGCCCCATATTTTGTACATTTTGCTCTCACCGAATGCCAAAAATTATGCTTTCACCCAATGGCCCCATATTTTTAATATTTTGCTCTCATGAAAACTGTGAAATTGCCAGCCCTAACAATTTTATATTGATGTGCCACTTCCCACCCCCTCCGGGTTTTTTTTCATATACCATGTTGTAAACATGACTAACATGATTAAGCAGAATACTATATACTTTACAGAGGATGACTTACAAAATACTGATAACGATTGTAACTCGCCATTTTTGCCCAGTATTTCCAGGATCTGTGTTCAGGATCTGTGTACAGGGTGGTCCAAAAAGAACTTGGAGGGCAATTTGAAAGGTTAATTTCTTGAAGTTTAAAGCAGCTATTCCCAAAACCTTTATATATTCTAAATATCTTTCTAAGAATATGTGGTGAAAAAAATTAAAGAAAAAGAAGTTAAATTAACAAATGGTGGTTCTTTAATACGCCAGAGGGTCCAAAATCACTTTGTCCATTCCTTCTTCTTCTTCTTCTAAAATCAGGGTTTCAAAATTCGTATTATTTCGCTTTTGCTTGCTTTGTCATTGAAACAGACATTGTAAGTCGGTTCCTCGTAATCATTGTTGATGAGTTTCCATGGATTTAATACAAAAGGAATACTAAAGAGTATAAACAAAGTAAGTTGTCAAGGAAGTATGTAAATAAACACGACTTGAAAAACCTGGCAATCAGGAATAATAGGCCTATTATTAGTCGAGGAAAGAAAAAACGCTGATGTGCAAAACAAATGATATCAAAATAAAGAAGGATGTTACATCACTGATCTCCAGCAGTCTATAAATGAACGATACTTTGTTATTGGTCCAAAATATTGGCCTCTATGACAAATAATATTGATAACAAAGTCATGCACGACCATGGTAAGGCCAAAAAAAATAATGGTTTGTCTCAAAGCTCACGAGTGGTTTGAAAACAAATGTGAAATGCGATTTTTTCCCCGAATTTTTCATGGTATTTGGAGAAAAATATCTGAATTTCACCGAATTTTTTGGAAAAACTAAAAACTCACGATTTTACAAATGTGCACGCGAGCTAGACAAACATTTTTTTTTTGGCCTAAGTGAAATCGGTTATTGCAGAGGAATAAGGAATGTGCAACAGTGTTGGACATCGCAAATGAGATCTTAGCAGCACAGTCCGTTAACATATTTAGCCCAACATCAATTTTGCTATACGAGAATTTCCCCACATTGATCTAAAAGAGCTAAGGATACACCGATTTATATATTTTTATTTAAAAAAAATAAATAAATTTAAAAAAATAAAAAAATAAAGACAACCCAAATTGTTTAAATCAAAGAGGATGTCCTGTTGCGCTGTTGCAGCATTCTTACTGTTTTATTTGATAATTTCAAGTTTGCGAGCATTTAGAATGAATTATATATACATATATTATCAGCATTTTTATTCATGACTAGCTTTCCATAAGACCGAATAATGACAATAAGCATGATAAGTTTTCACTTCTTTTATTAGCACGGGTCAGATTTAGTTCACAATCAGCACAAAGAACCCAAAACTTCCAAGTTCAAACTATTTTTATATATTTTTGTATAATATATTATATGATGCGAAAAAGTTCCGTGTGACCCCATTTATTTTATGTGCTTTTGACTTCAACATATATGTTATTTTTTCGTATTATAGTTTTCACAGCAGTATAACATGAGTTTGCAATAACACCGTTTCAGTGGACCGTTAAGATAGTGACCAGGCATTTTGATGCTTAATGAAAGTACCTGCATGGATGGAGTCTTTTCTTCCATTAGTCATCTTTTTATAGTTAGGGATGTTATTTATAATTTACGGCATGTCTTACCTTCACTACATCCGTAATGTTAACACATTTTTGACGTAAGTTTGACGTAAAAAAGAACCAAAGTGCACAAAAAACCCAACAACAACAACAACTTGTTATCCCTTTCTGTGGACGTGTAAATAGACACAATTATATAAAGTTTATAATATATAGTTCTAACTATTCTATTTTAGTCATGGGAACTCAAACAGCAACCTACTTTTGTCCTGTCCCGAAGTACAATTATTGTACAACTTTCACTGCAAAAAAAATGTACAACGCACATTATACGCACACCCCACATCCTCCGCACAAAATCAATTTCAAATAATCTTGCCAAGTTACCAAGAACATTAGCGGCGGACTCGGACTGCATTCTTGAATTACCCGGCCATTTTGCAAGATCAATAGATAATAGATGGACAAAGAATTCTTAGAATGTCACAAAATGGAAGCCTTGGCTGGGCTTCCACACCAAGGCAGACAGAAAGTCAGATGGAGGGATGAGATAGCAAGTTTCATAAGGATCTTTGGTGCCAACTCAGGGAGGCTTTCGCCCTGCAGTGGACTTTTAAGCCCACTGAAGGGCGAAAGCCTCCCTGACTGATGATGATGATGATGATGATGATGATGATGATGATGATGACGGCTGATGATGATGATGATAATGATGATGAAACCTAACCTTTCATCAATCTATCTGACGATGAGATACCTCCTCAATTTGAGGATTGTCGTACTTGGGGTGCAAAGGTGCTGGATCACGGGAACAAATAATAAGCGAAAGGTGCCAAACAAAACTGGTGCTTGAGAGTGCGAGTAAAAAGCCTGACGGAGCTGGTTAACGGAGGGTTAGTGCTTCAAGCGGGTCCTGAAGATCTCCAGGGACTGGGCTGTGACCACTGATGCTGGTAGCGTGTTCCAAATACTGCAGATGGCACTTGGAGTTGTGCTGGAAGGATTGGATCTGCAGTGCTGTTGCTTGAACTGGTTGATTCGTTTGATGGGAAAAGATATGGTTGAGCAGCTGGTATGGCAACCAGGCCGCGGATGATTCTGTACAGCATGATAACTTTGCTGATGTGTGCCCGATCATGCAGGGATTGCTATTGGAGACTAGCCAGCATCTGTGTTACGCTGTGTCTTTGGTTGTAGTCAGACTTCACAAGACGGAACGTCTTTGGACCATGTCAATCTGGGACACCTGATCTTTTGTATACGGGTCCCATATCGAGGGAGCAAACTCTAGCGCAATAAGTCTTATAATGCCTGCTCCTTAGGTGGACACTTCCTCAGATTACGACGTAAAAAACCAATGGTGCTATTACTATTCTTAGAGATGTTACTGACGTGTGGTTTCCAACTCAGATTGCGATGTATGGTAAAGCCGAGATAGTTGGTCTCATCTACAGTAGGCCTACGCAGTGCTGACCCATGAATTTCATACTGGGTTCTACCAAGGATGTTATTTCTTTTGTTTTATATTATCAGGACTTCACATTTGTCGGCGTTGAAGGACATCAGCCATTTCTTCTCCCACTCTTGAAGGGGGGGAATCAGTCATACGCCCGTACCTTACACTCCTAAACAGACTCCGGGGGAAATGACCAACCTGCCCCCCTCCCCCACTTTCAATTCGTCTTAGCTGCGCACGCCACTGGGTCATTCTGAATGGAGATATGATCTTGTGACTCGATGGTTACAGGAGGCAGTCGTCGGCAAAGGCACACACACTTGATGACACGTGCTCTGGTAGGTCATTTATAAACACTAGGAACAGCAGGGGCCCAAGACAGTACCCTGGGGTACCCCTGATGTAACGTTTGCCAGGCTGCTCTTCTTCCCCTTGATGGTGAGTTGTTGGCCCGGGTTGTTGGGTATACGTCCTGCCAGAAAATCGCGAATCCAAGAGTGTAGATGACCACGGACTCCATATTGGTGAAACTTCTGGAGAAGGCGTTCATGCAGGACTCGATCGAAAGCTTTCAAGAAATCAAGGAGGATGGTATCAATGTGGTGTTTGTCACGAAGTCCTTCAGCCAAGTCATTGATGGTTAACAACAGCTGTGACTCGCAGGATCGCCTCTTCCTGAATCCAAATTGGGTTTCTGCCAGAAGATCATGGTTGTCCAGGTGATGAATTATTTGGCTGTGAATGATGTGCTCGATGGTTTTGCAAACAATGGATGTGAGTGATATTGGCCGGTAATTCTCAGGCTTATGATTATCACCCTTTTAAAGATGGGGTTATTGACTTCCACTCACTCGGGATCCTTCCCTTTACATGGTTTTCTTCAGTTTTTTGTACCGTAAAATGGGGTAACTTCGGTCAGCGGGGTAACTTTGGTCGGTCAAATATATTTTTTTAAATGGTCATATTTTCGTACAGCAATATTGTTTTTAGTCATATTTGGTGTCAATTTGTTAAGAAATATGTTTGGAAGAAATAATAGTCGCTCATGTGTAATTTCCTTGAAATTTACGAAAAAAGCGGGATTTTTGACCAAAAATCTGCATTTTTTTTACATTTATAAAAAAAAAAAAAAAAATCGATATTTGTGAGTAAGGATGTGTGTTTGATTAATTTTGTAAGGTGTCAAATGTCACAAAAAACAACAACTTGCCCATATTCAGTGAAGATCAATTTTTTTATTTTTTTTCCTTCGTGGAATGTAATACTGTGACCAAAGTTGCCCCAAAGGCGGGGTAACTTTGGTCAGGTCATTTTTAACCCCTAGGGCACCCTTACAAAATTATTAAAAATCTTTTTCAACTTCAAGGTGTAGAAGGGAACCCTAATGTCACAAAAAAGAGTTAATTAGAAATATAATTGGTTTTGTTTGGAAGCAGTGGTTTAAAAACTCTGAAAAGTGCCCAAAGTTACTCCATTTTACGGTATTGAATCCAATCACTCTGCTTTTTTGACTTCCTGTCCTTTGTGTAAGCTTTTTTTCTTCTAGACAAACTTTTGAGGTGACGATTAATCCAAGGTTGACTAAATCTGGTGGTGGACAACTTAGATGGAACAATAGCGTCCAAGATTTGGTGCAGCTCAGTGGTGATTTGAGTCCATGAGTCAGTAACTGGTGTGTCAACTGAGTTGGGAGAGTGGAACAAGTGGGCATAACTCGTTCAGCTTTGACTTGATACAGTTCATGTCAGATTTTTTCAAAGCAATATTTGGCGACGAACTGGATTTTGCCGCCACGCACGAATGTCGGATATGGCGAGGGCCATGCATCTCATGGTCACTCACTCCGGGTAGGGGAATACATTTATTGACAATTAAGTTTTGGTCTATGTGTCAGGAACAAATCCAAGGTGTTGGTAAGCCTTGTTGGGAAGTCAACCATTTGGTTGAGACCAAGGTCATTAAAAGTAGAGATGAAGCAGTTATCTAATTGCTACAGTATACTGATGGCTGACGATCGTCTCATTAACCCATATCTGGAAGGTTAAAACTCTTCTAACCCAAACGGTGGCAGAAGAATTGCAGGAGACAACTTGACGAATGGACTGACACAAATTCTGAGCATAAGCAAGATCGTTCTTTGGTGGTCTGTAGGCTGATAAAATGATGAGAGGCTGTTCTTTAACCATCTCAACTTTGGTGACAACTAGCTCACTGTTGCCTTCAATCATGATTTCACCATCGACGAGATCAGATTTGGTGGCAAGTAAGACACCTAGTACCTCCCCATCCATCATGGCCATCCTTTCTGATTGGGGGGTTGTTGCCAGGAGGCATCATTTCACCACTTAGAATGGATGGTTTGAGCCAAGTTTGAATGGCAATTATAATGTCTGATTGGCAACTATCCACGGCCTCTGCTTTTTGGGCATTCGTGCTCTATAGCTGTAGATTAATTGAAAGGACTTTCAAAGGCCTAGAACTTAACATTTACTCTCCTACTACCTGGTCTTTTTATAGGAGAAGATTGTTTGAGATGGGGATAATGACTGGTTCAGAGTTGATAGATACATTGCTGCGCGGCTTGTATCATCTTGTATATAGGCCCTAGATGTAGCAGATGTGAACGAATCCACATTGGTAAAGGTGTCCAAATCTAGGATGGAGGATGAATAATTAGGAGTAGGCCTATTACAGAGGACATGCCCACTCTCTAAATTCCTAAGATTTAAAAATAAGTCTAAGAGACTTGTTAGAATGACAAAACCTTTCAGAGACTTAAAATTCAAATCTTTATTAGAGTAAAATTTAAATCCATTAGATTTGAATTTTAAGTCTTTTCAAGGTTTTGTCCTTCTAATAAGTCCCTGGAATTTAGAGAGATACAGCCTAGAAAAAAAGTCTGTTTACTATTTGCAAATAAATATTCCAAGATTGTTGTAAAAGTAAAGCCTTTCTAGTAAAACATTTTTATTTTTTAATAAAAATAGGGTTTATATCCTCTATAACCCACATTCGGGTTTTTCCGTAACAAAAGGTCATGAAAGGCTCAAAAGAAGCAGACCTGGACCAGGAGCCACACATTTGGAAAAAGCAGCTCCTGGTCCTGAGATAATCTAGTGAACCAGGGCCTACATATTAAATACAAGAGCCTGGTTCGTATGATTTTGGTGTGGACAGGAGCCAAAATGTTATCCATTGGGTAAATGGCTCCTGGGTGCCTGGTTATTTTGAAACTTGCTTACAGTATTTCTTTCCTCAACTTGAATAAGTTCCTTTGTCTGATCCGGTCATACAGGATAAACCAAAGAGGTTTTAAATAGAAATAGAGTCGCAATAGATTATATAATCTTTTGTTCGTTTGATGCCGATTAGAAGTTGCGACAGGCTATTCATAAAAGTGGTACCATTGTTTCGAATAAAGGGGTTCCGCCATTAAATTGGTCACTGATCCGGCATCATATTAACGCTCTACACAACAGGCGAGTATCAATAAGTGACCACACTACAGTCATGTGTAAGGGCAGTCATGTGTAAAGTGGTACCATTGTACTCACGTATCCCAAATGTGTGCTTGTGTGGGTCTGAAGTCTATAAGGAGGCTTTAGCTGTCGATGCAATCATCTTTACCACCCACCTGACGTTAGGCGTTTCATTTAAATAAATTGAATGCTCTCGCTGATCGATTACACATTAGAATGTATGAAGGCTGCCATGTCCAGTCCATAGGCCCTATATCTATATTACACTATAATGGTAATAGCTATACGTATACATGTAAGTATAAGTATAGGCCTACAGCCTGTCTCAAAAAAAATTGTGCAAGTGAAAAGCGTCCTCTGTGGCAATTAGAAAACACCGTTGTGACATAATGATTACATCGACGTCAAGGGCATAATCTTAGCTCTCAAATGCCGTTTAGTCTGTTCAATTTGCTTGTTTTAATCTCGAGATATGCTTACTTAACAACGAAAGGGCAAAATCACAATTGTGCCACTTTTACTAGGGAAGAGGTCTGTACATGTAAATCGATGATAGCATCAAGTTTATCAAGAGTTCCTTCGTGAAAACAAAAGAATGCATCAATTACACAACAATACAAAATTGTTTTTAATGTTTTATCATGATAAAGGTATAATGATTCTCTTTTTCTTCTTACGACAAACTAAACGATAAATATTTCACATTCTGCTGTAAAATTAAATACATGTGCATGTCAATGATTTTACCATGGTAAATACTGTTCTTTTGTCATTCAAGACATGTTAAAATACAAACAAATATTACACACTTATGGGTTAATGAACTTTGACCAGTTCATGAAATTTGACAAATTAATGAAATTAGACAAAATATTGCACGCGTTGGTGTTGATGCGTCTAATGCACGAGCCCCGAAGGGAGGAGTGCATTAGACGCATCAACATCAGCTATCATTGATTTACATGTACAGCCCTATTCCTAGTAAAAGTGGCACAATTGTGATTTTACCCTTTCGTTCTTAACTAAATATATCTCGAGATTAAAAAGAGCAAATTGAACAGAACAAACGGTATTTGAGAGCTAAGACTGTGCCCTTGACGTTGATCTAAGCATCATGACACAACGGTATTTTCTAATCGCCAAAGAGGGCGCTTTTCACTTGCACAATTCTTTTTGAGACAGGCTGTATAAAGGTTGTTTTTAAGAAATTTCCATTTAATTTTATTTTAAGAAGGAGATTGGTATAGAAATAGTGGCGTACCCAAAGAGGGGAGGGGGTTGGGGAGGGCAGATTCACCTCTGTGAAAAGTCTTGGGAGGGGAAGAGGGGAGGAGGGGATATGGAGAATGAGAGAGGGCGGGAGGAAGGGAGAAATAAAAAGATATAATAAAGACAAGTAGATAAATAGAAATATAAGGAAAATGATGGGAATGAGAGAGGGAGGGTGAGAGGGGACAATGAGAGCGAGGGAGTGATAAAGTATAGGCCTAGGAAAGAATAAGTACAGAGAATAATAATAATTATTAGGCCTATATAATAACTAAACACATAACAGCACTGGGCAGCATTCGATGATGTCAATGCCTTTATTCGTTACGTAATTAAAACGCCCAGTCAGATGTATTTCACACCTACCAAACACAACTCACCCAATTTCGCAAACTGGACGTTGAATGTACACTCTCATGAATATTGATTGGCAACATTTTCCAATATGTCAGCGCTCTAATCGGAAACAATAGAACAATAGACCCTGCAGAGCGTTGGGATACAGGACCAGGCATAATGATAATCAGGGGCATAATCAGTGTCTGGGCATATTAACGCAGGATTCGTGCTTGCACCCTCTTCAGTCACAACAATAGATTACGCCCAATCATACGCCCAATAGTTTCAATAACTGATCGATATTCTGGCATGAGTGTGATCAGATATGATATAATTCTGGTCAGCCATTTGCAGATTACAAAAGGACAACGCGAAGAGAAAAATGCCTTCCGATAACTTAGAAGAACAAGGCCTAGAGAAAAATCCAGATTTAAATCTGGCACAACTGAAATTTCTGTTAACTCTTGACAGTCATAGAAATGATAAGAAAACCAAAGATGAGCTTATGGAAGGAATCAAAACCAACAGTGAGTAGTAGTCATGTCGTGACTTCGCATTTCTGCCGAATTCGGCACAGTTGCATACATACACACATGCATGATACAAGGTAGTACAACGAACTTATATGATGTCCTCATTCACAAACTGATACTCTCTGTCCATCGTTTAAGACTGTTACACAAACCGTTCAAACCCAAGGGAACGTCCATATAATGAGAATTCCTTACCTGAGCATGCGCAATATTCAGCCTCTCTCA